>NW_008586323.1:0-21462 GCF_000691845.1 Merops nubicus | reverse complement strand
CAGCTTTACAGTGGGTGTCATCAGCGTTAGGCAGCAGTGGCCCACCCAGCAGCGTGCTGGAGGGAGCGCGCTGCAGAAGCTCCAGCAGCAGTGTGGGGTGGCGTGGGGCTTGGCGCGGCTGCTGCCAGAAAGAGAATTTAGAAATGAATCCACCAAAGTGGTTATTCTGTGACTGTTTTGCAAAATCCAGTTTGGGCGTGGGCTGCTTCGGTTACTAAAGCTCTGTCTTTAGGTGAAATGTTTTGGCCTCCTGGCAGGAGCGGTGCTGATGTATTACCCAGGAGAAAAGCGACCGGAGGCAGGACAGACACCATAATCATCTCCTATGAGGATTCCTTGCATGGGAATGGAAAATGCATAGTGTCTTACAGGACTGAGTCTCTCAGGGCACTACTGTTTAGGGAGGTGATGGTGTGGCTAAAGGAATTCCTTTTAAATAGTGGCCCAGCAGCAGCGACACCTATGAGCTGGGTTCATTTGGGGAATTAGGGATGCCACTGCTGGTGACCTGCAAACGGTGGTGGTAAAAGCTAGATTTGCCCCTGCCAGGGGTTCCTGCAGCTGGAAGCCTGAATGTAAATTCATAGCTGGGAGCTCTCCTTACACGAGAGAGATGGGGGCTCTGCAGAGAGGACAACAGCACTGGCAATTTGGGTGCAGAGGGGAGTGCAGAGCTGATTACAATTGCCTGTGCTGGCAGAGGAAAAAAGAGAGAAAGGTGGAGTCTTTGGGTCATTTTTTCTGAATTAAGGTATGTCCTGTTACTAACTGCACAGGGCTTTGTTCCCAAGAAAATCAGCACAACACGGTTTGTGACTTGAGCCGTTTTGACTCTACCCAGGCCACACGTTGGGTATGAAGGAGGGGCAGGGTGCCATAAGCCTGGATGGCCAGAACCGTGTGGAGCTGCTGTGTGGACAGGTCTGTTGAGAGCTGTACGTTGCATGCACATCACACATGACTGCCTTATGTCTCAGTCTCTGGTGTTTGCAGCACAGCACCATGGCCTAAAGGATGCCACGTGCTTGACAGGGTTAGGTCTCAAAGTGGGGATGTGGATTTGCATCCCCTTTAAGGTGAAGTGGATATCGAATTTGGGAGTCCACCTTAGTTGCCGCCATGCTATCAAAACACTGGAAACTATTGATACTCTTATAGTTGTGTAATTCCTCCATACCATGAATCTCCTTTGTGAGCAATAAGCGTAGCAGACCTTGAGTGCCTCATGGCAGGGCTGAGGTGGGGAAGTGGTAGGGGCTGCAGCATGGTGGGTGCAGGAAGGGCTCACTGCTGCTTGGGGAGGGAAGCCTTGCTTGTTCCTTAACACTCCTACCCCTGTTCCTGGTGCTACAGTCCATGTCCTCCCTTTTTGCTAGCTCAGGCAATTGTCAGACCACTTTATCAATTACTTTAACTCACTGACATGGCAGAGAACAAATCAAAAAAGGAATATTTGTATTCATCAGTGGCCTGGATGAAGGGACAGAGTGCACCCTCAGCAAGTTTGCTGATGATACAGAACTGGGAGGAGCGGATGACACACCAGAAGAGTGTGCTGCCATTCAGTGAGACCTGGACAGGCTGGAGAGCTGGGCTGAGAGGAACCCAATGAAGTTCAAGGGTGTGCGTAGGGTCCTGCACCTGGAGAGGAATAACCCCATGGGCACCAGCACAGGCTAGGGAAAGCAGCTCTGGTGAGAAGGACCTGAGAGTCCTGGTGGATAACCAGTTCACCATGAGCCAGCACTGGGGGAAATAAGTTATTAAAATTGAGTGTGTTTTTTGTGCACGCTTTAGGGACAAAACACTGAACATGCAGGGGTATAAAAATGCTTCTGTGAATTACTGAAATACATCATCCCCAAAATACTTGATTTGGGGTGGGAAAAGTGTATTCTAAAACCTATTTTTTATATTGTAGTACAATATTTTTGCATGGTGGGGAGATGACATTTATTTCTAAGAACATTTCAAACTGAATGTGAAATATTTTTTTTCAGACACCAAAGACATCTCTTGCTTTGCCAAATAATGAGGTTTGGGGTTTGTTGGTGGTTTTTTTGGTCAATCTCAAACCAAAACGCTAAGACTTTTGTTAAATAGAAGTTCGTCCTATCCTAGTTACTACCATCCCCACCCTTACCTAAATCCAGTCCTCCCACTCCCCCCACTACTTTTTGGTGAGTATCATCTCTCAGGTTTCTAGTCCTGTTTCACAGAGAGGTAATTAACTGTGTACAACGACTGAGGCTGATTTATTGTCTACCTAAAGCTACAGTGAAACTGAAATAAATAGAAAGTGTATTGAAGAGCAATGAATCAGAGCAAAGCAGGCTACTGAAGATGTCTTTAGGAAGAAATAATGCCACTCCATTGGCTTTGCTCCTTCACAGATGAATAAAGTAGGAATAAATTTCATACTGTGTTCTGCCTTTTTCAATTAGCTGTCACCAGTTAAATATTTCCTGTGTGGGAACAAATTCACAGTTGTTGTCCCTTAACAAAGATAAATTCTATCAGCTCACTTCTGCACAGGCAATACTTCAATATTAAACCCTTTTTTTATATATATATTGCAAAGTTCTCTTTAATGTAGCAGTTTGAGAAATTGAGCCATTTTTCTTGTTAAATGCCAACCTGCTAAGAGAGTCACAATGATTTCTTAAGCCTTTTGAAAGAAATGTACTATTTTGTACACTTTGAATAAAAATTATTTGAATTTTATCTTGGACATGTAGCTGTGATTGAAAGCTGAGAAGATACTACAGAAAGCAAGTCTGCTCTTTCAACAAATAACATAAATACCTGTTTGTGTTGTATAGACTCCATGACATACAGAATTCTCTGGCCTTCAGAAAGTGCTGAAACTACAATGTTTCGGAGACAGTCTAAGAAAAAAACATAGTTTTACTGGCAGAGCACTATAGAAAACCCTTGTTGGATATTTATCCTCAAAAAGTTTTCTGTAATTCTTCTGCCTTGGAACTTGTTACAGAATTCACCACTTGCTACAACACCATGCTCTAGTATATAACATTTAGTTTTGTGATTAAAAAAAGTGTAATTAGTTCTCAGCCAAGAACAAAAGCTTGAACAGAGTGTGAACCATGCTCCTCAAATCCCCTTGAGTTTGCTGCAACCTAAAATAATACTTTGAAAACTAAGAACTGCTTCCTTTGTCTTGTCTGGTAGATACTTCTGAAAATGAAAGATTAAAATCTAAATGTAAAGCCAAAATGTGGAATGTGCTATTAATATAAATTACATAGGGCTTTTTGATGTGCTATTACTCTTTTCCATCTTGAATTTTACCTGGACTCTGTGACAATTTCCTTTTTATTTTTATTTTTAAACAGTATGAAAGGCCTTTGCTAAAACAATCTTTTGTCCTTGATGAAATGATAGCAATTCCTTTGCCTTCCACCTCCACAGATCATCTTAGCTTTCTGAATGAAAGGGGAAAACAGTAGACTAATAGATTCAAATGTCAGGTTGAAGAATGTGTCATGAAGGATCTTCAAATGTTACATCCTTTCTACACTGGGCACTAGACATGGGTACATTGCATTTTTGCAGTCTTGATCAAAGATTTGTTACAAGTGGAAGACAACTTGGATCTGAACTTACTTCACATGCTGCTGGTTTCAAGTTATTCCCACAATAAGAAAAAATGATTGCTTAAGAGATAAAAATCCAGTGTGCATTCCAATTGGTCAAACTGTTTCTATGGTTGCAGAGCAGTATCTGAAGATTCAGCTGAAAAAGTGTGGCTTAAAGATGAGGAAACAGCTTCTCTGTTGTATCCCTTCACTATACGTGAGACAAAAATGGAGTTCTAGGCTGCGGAGGAGATACAGGCAGATGGTTTTCTTGTTGAATCCTTGCTAAAAACACCCTATCACCCAGTAAAACTTCTGAAAGCCCCGCCAAGTCCATCTATGCTGCAGGTGGCATCTTTTTTTTGTTGTTGTTGTTTGTTTGTGGTTTTTTTTATTCTATGTTGTTAGCTGGCAAAGCTTTTAAGTGGCCCCAGAGATTTACAAGAATATGAGATTTATGCAGGGGAGGCTCAAGGGACCTGATTGCGTCGTTTGGGAAAGTGACTTACCAGGATGCACCTAAGTGTAAACTATGAAAACAAGAATTATGTTTATTTTGACTGTGTTCTGCAAGCACAATCCACTCAATAGCTTTTAGAGGAGTCGTCACACAAAGCATTACTTAATTTAAAACTGCTATTTTTTTCTCTGCTTTGCCATTAGGCCATTAGGAATAATATTGTCTTTTTTTTTTTTTTTTTCCCTTGAAGTCTGCTAGCAGCAGAGTAGGAATAAAACACTTACAGGTATGAGAGATGAATCTTGCCTTTCCCTAGGCTTTTTTTACATGTGTCTCTTGCCATGCTACAATAATATTTCTGTTTCACTTTTTTACTTATAAAGTTGCAGATTATTAGCAGTGTCTATAATTTCTGTAATGCTTTCTGATCTTGTTCTTAGTCCATCAAAGTTATACAAAGGCAATTGCACTGGAATGATGAGTACTGGAGTCCTACTGACCTGCAGGAGCTGGACAACAGTTTTTAACGGGAGCTGTGCAACCTCCAAGTCAAGTGCAGTTAGCCACCTAGGCATTTGGGATCTAATGGTTGCAGGGACAAGGAATGATCTTAGTGGAAGGAGAATAACTGAGCATTTAGTTTGAGAAAGAGGCAGACCACTTGCTACATCAAAAAAAATGGGCACCATGTTGTAAACAGTTTTGAATTCACAGTATAATTTAGATTGTAAGGGAATAATTTATCTTGTGCAGTCAAACTTTGAATACTTCCAAAGCTGGAGATTCCATAACTTGGGCAACCCATTCCAGTGCTTAAGTATCTTCATGGGAAAGTAATTTCTTTTTGGCTAGCCAAAATTTCCTGTTGCAACTTGTGACTGTTACCTGTTATTGTTCTGCAGCACACTTCTGGGAAGAGTGACTCCCATATTGCCTGTGCCTGGCCAAATATCTCTCAGCATCACCAGAACATTAAAATAATGGGGAAATAATCATGATTCCACTCATCTATGCTTTGCTCCTTTGCTTGGAATGTTGTCCTTCCTGTTCTTACTGGGACCTAACTTTGCCATCTCATCTGTAAGACATGAGTAGTGAAAAAAAGGTACTAAAATATAGCTTAAAAGACAAAGGAATCATTCAATATAATACAAATATACAATTCAAGGATCATTCCTGCAACAGTAACTCCATCATTTCGTCCTGCCAACTTGCATGTTTTCTCTGTATATGCTTAGTACCAGGCAATGGTTTAATCTCTGCAAAGCAGCATCCAGGGCTCTGGGTGGCAGAACAGGGAAACAAGAGTGAAAATCGGAACAAAACTTATCCCTGTTTTTTCTCTGTGATTTACCACTGGAAATAATATTGTCTTATTTTATCTAATGAACAGTAATGTAGAAAAATTATACATAAGCTCACAACTGCTCCCCTTTCCTTAGCAATTCCTCGGTAGTAACATTTTTCAGTAATGTTACAGGATCCATGTTACAGTCAGAGCACTTTGTGAAAGGAATTGTTTCCATTTATTGCACTAAAAAAAACATAGTTGTTACTAATTTTCTAAAGCCCCAAACTTTGTGAAATGGTTGGAAACAAGTCCATCATAGATCAGCTTTATAATTTATGATGCTTTGATTCTGTTTCAATAGTATTGATATATAGGCACAAGTGAGTTGATATTTTACTGTCCAGTCTCTCACATTTTTACAAAGGTATCACACAAAAAATTGCACACAGTTTCTTAATGCCTCAGGTCAGGTCTGCATCAGACATATGAAGAAATCTGGGTGCAGTGACAGACACCTCTATCTTTTTGATCATTGCCTTAGCAGCATACACCAAATTGTTGTCATTATATAACTTATATCACTCCAGGAAGACTCTCTGATGGTTCTATGGCCTATACGTTTATCTTCCTGGTAGGTGTTCGTCTTAAATTCAAGGCAGTGACGAAAGAAAGCTGAAAAATTCTGACCAGCCACGGTCCATGAGAACTGTGGAAGAACTGGTGAGCTTGAGCCTGTGCCTGTGTAGGGGAGCACCATTATTCTTATCAGACAAGGAATGAGACAGAGCCTCAGGTCCTGATCCTGCAGCTTAGATATGTGAATATTTATTTACATAAATGGTCAGCTTTCCACAAACAGAAATGATGCACAATTAGGTCTTAAGATTAGCTCTGAGGCTCCTGTAAATTTCTCAGAAATAAGGCTAGTTCAGTTAAGATTCTGTTGTTCACTTTTTTCTTGTCTGAAGGATAAAAAACATTGAAATACACTCTTCTGTGAAAGTGTGAAGTGACACCGTGTGAAGAATTCCAAGTAGTAAAAGGCATGACAGTGTTCTAATCATGTGCTATTGATTTGACCATGTGAGAACACTCTTCAGCTATAGATGATCTTAATAAAGTCAATTAGTCTAACACCCTAGAGACTTCCTTTTAACACTCAGTGATATAGCATCATGCTACATTATGGAATCTCTGGCACTCTATATTCTGAGTTGGTAAATTACTGTGAACTCTAAAAAGAGAAGAAAGTCCCCAGGTAAGTCTAAAGGCATTTCAGCTGCCTGCACTGAGGAAAGGATCTGTACATTAGATGAAAAAGAAGTGTGGCCAGCAGACTGAGGGAGGCGATTCTCCCCTTCTACTCTGCTCCTGTGAGATCCCACCTGGAGCACTGTGTTCAGCTCTGGGGTCTCAAACACAAGAAAGGCATGGATCTGTTGGAGTGGGTCCAGAGGAAGGCCACAAAGATGATCAGGGGGCTGGAACACCTATCCTACAATGACAGGCTGAGTTGGGGTTGTTCAGCCTGGAGAAGAGAAAGTTCTGGGAAGACCTTATTGCAGCCTTTTGGTACAAAAAATGGCTTATAAGAAAGATGGGGAAGAAATTTCTAGTAGGGCCTGCTGCGACAGGACAAGGGGTGATGGCTTTAAACTAAAAGAGGGTAGATTCAGACTAGATATAAGGAAAAAAAAAATTTATTACAAGGGTGGTGAAACACTGGAACAAATTGCCCAAAGAGGTGGTAGAGGTCCCATCCCCAGAAGCATTCAAGGTCAGGTAGGATAGGGATTCCGAGCAACTTGATCTAGTTGAAGATGTTCCTGCTCATGGCAGGGGAGTTGAACTAGATGACCTTTAACAGTCCCTTCCAAACCAAACTATTCTATGATACTATGAAAGTCAGCCTGTTTAATGTATACCATGAACAATTAGAAAGCATCAATACTCCTATCTCTTTTTACTTGTTATTATAAATAAATTACATCCTCATCCAGATTTGCCACATAGGGGAGACGTCAAACATTTGTATAATAATATTTAGTGTTTAGAAAATATTTAATCATCACAGTACAGTACAATTGCATTATTCCCATTTTTCATGCCAACACAATTTGTACTGCAGCCAAGGTATGCTAATTAGAGAATTTCCCTAATTAATTTTTTTTCAGTGTGCTGCCCTAACATGACTTTAAATGTACAGCTTAATGTATTGAAGGTATTAAAATTGCTTCTATTTCCCACTGTATATGAGGGAGTAAGTTGGTATTAACAGCAAGTGTTTACAACGATCGTTAGATGCACATGTTCTAATTAAAGTGAACATCCAACATGTTGGCCAAGGATGAGTCATTCTTCATGACGGTTCTACAGGGAAGAAGATCTGAATTGTGTATTCTTCTGAAACATTTGAATAATTTTTCTTTTCTTTTGTGTGAAGTGTAATTTTTGCTGCTTATTTCATGCCTAAAGGATGGATTAGTGCACACGAAAGTACGAGGACTGGGCCTATGTGCTCCATGGGACAGGGATGGCAGCTGCAATGACGGGCTGGAGGGAGGGCTATTTGAAAACTTGGTTGATTAGGTTTTGTTGCTAAGCACAAAGCCTACTCTATGTGCATTTTTATCACTCAGGAACAAGGTACCAGCATATGCCATCCTAGTTACCATGGTTTCCGTTCAGCCACAGTGCCCTCTCAGTTAGTTTTATATTCATTACATATATTCCTTAGGTATTTCAAAACCAGAATTTCAACTTGAATTAGCTATGGACAGATCATCATGGCTTGGTTCTTGAACATGTTACATACTCTCCCAGACCTAAAAGCATCTCCTCCAGGGAGGTTTGAAAATAAACCCCCTCCCGGAGACGCCTTTTGTCAAAGAGCTGAACCTTTTGAACACTGCAGGTTATGACGCGCCCTGACAGGAAATGGGTTGTGCCATTCCGACGCTGGCACCAGACGGGACCGTCACGTCACTAGCGGGTGAGGGTGGACTGAGAGCCTGGAAGAGGCTGCTGGGAACCTCCAGCAGCCACTGTTGGCACCCTGATGTCCTGCTGCCAGGAGGGCACACTTCGCCACTGTGATGGTCGAGGTGAAGAGGAAAGATCTGCAGTGTGAGGTCAGTCCCCTCTCAAAAGGAGTCATCGCTTGTATTCTCATAAAAGAACGAAGGTGTTTTGAACAGTGTTTATTCTGAAGGTGTCAAGCTAGATCAACAGCTGCTGATCTCTGCACCTCTCAACAGCTCCAGAAAGCTCAGCATGAACCCTTGTGGTCTCTAGCTATATTTAAATCACACAACATTCAGGAGAATGCAGGAGAATCTACAGTAATTTCATTTGGGTGATATAGAATACATGCAAAAAAGCAAAATATGGAAGGGATTAATGCTATCAGAACAATAGCCAATGTTCTAAACTTTTTCTGAATTTTCACCTTTTCTGTGTAGCTGTGGAACAAAGACAGGAGAAGCCAGTTGTTAGGTAGCAAGTTGTATGTGAAACGACACATGGAATATGCTAGGACAGATGAGATAATCTCATTTTTAAATGAGTCTGTTGAAACAACCAAGAATGAAATAATTAGCAGTAAGAAAGCTAATTTCAGTAGGCTTCAGAGTCAGATCACAATCACTAAAACTTCTTCGTAATTTTTTGGCCCATCACCATTTCTGACTTCCTACATATCCTAAAATACCTGTGAAATGAGGCTCCAGTTATCCTTGTCACTAGGAAACTGCAAGGAAAGACACTCCCTACCCTACTTGTCCTCTTTTCTCCCACCACTATAGCTGATTAGAGCAGTGGTAAATCTGTAGTAAATAACCACAGGAAAATGTTGACAAGTTAATTGGGCTCATAACTGCGAAGGCAATGAGACATTTCTGCAACTGTTTAGATCAGCTTTGTCAGAAGTCAGTCAGTTACAGCAGCGACACATTTAATTCTACAAAGAACACATGGAGAATAAATCAGCTTTCAGGCTTGAATTACAGTGCAGAAGGATAATTACCATAGCAGAACATGTACTTAGAAACAAAAACCTTTTGTAGTGCACAAACACCTCGAACAGAATTACACTGAGAATTAATGTTGAGTATCCAAAAAATGTAAAATAGAAATATTGAATAAAATAGTTACTACACCATTCTGAACTATGAGAATTTACATTCTCAGCAGGGATGAAGAAGAACAGTTTTGAGCAGACCTCCAAAGCATATTGGGGTGATCCTGATGGTTCACCAGACGTCCATTTGTTCCCCAAAGCCAACGAACAGTTGTGGAGCTGCTTCCATCTATTTGTTCCATAGTCCCCATATGCCTGGTAGGTGGACTACATGCATGTGCAGTCTAGAAGGCCTGCTTCAGTTACATATCTATATAAATCAGAGCCACTTATAATGATTAGAAGTCATATTGAAAACCTAATTTTTACAAATTTTTACCTGTTTTAAAATCCTGATTTCCTTGTTCAGCATGCAACTGAATGTTCCCATTAATCAAGGACGCTTTAGAACAAAGGATATACATTTGAAAAAAAAAACCAAAAACATCTTCACTTTGGAGTCACCTAATTTGAATGAGTTTGTTAGAGTTTTCCTGAAATGCAGGGTGAGGCTATAACACAATCCAAGTTATTTCTCATTTACAACAAAAGGCTCAAAGAGGTAGGAATTACAATGTTATCAGTCCCAAGCACAAAAAAGTCATGTGTCCCAGTTGCCAAGAATCATATTACTGCCCTCAAGCATCAGGGAACTGTGAAAGAAATATGGGGTTCATGGGGTTTATTTGATTTACAAATATTGAATCTTTGCTGCAGACTTTTAATCTTTTCTCTACAATCATCAGGATTAGAAACTTCCATTAAAAAAAGAAGAAAATAAAATTTTCATCCACTAGCAGGACTGGAAGGTTTAAAACTTCATGAGAGAAAAAAAGGTAATGGATTTATTCTCTCTGAGAAAAAAATAGGCACTTTGATGTAAAACCCATGATAAAGTAATCAGATATTGAGGTCTGGTTTGGAGGAAGGTTTTTCAGCATATAAGTAAGCATGTTCTTCAACATCTGTATCTTGCCATTTTCTTAAGAGGAAAAGAGACAATACCTCATATATTCTTCCTATAGATGGGACTACACCTCAGGTATCCAGAAACCACACTGCTGATCTAGCATACAGTGTATTCTTGTTAACAGAGAATAATTACAATTTTTCTACTCAGGAGGAGATTGCTTTTTAGAGATGCATGAAACAATCATATATTGTCTGAATACCACTTTGGATTATCACTAAATAAAAGTATGATATAAATATGCTGTGTTGTTGTTTCTTAGGAAAAGTCTTCGGTAGATTATCAAAGGAGTTTGTGTTTAAACTAACGGGTCTTTATTTCCTCTGAATTATTCCAGGGTAAACTGTCTTTCAACGGTTTATGGCTGTTCTGAGTTCTTCCTTTATCCTTATTTTCATACTTTGTATCATCTTAGGCATGACCATTGTGATGATCTAAACAGAAGTGATTTGATAATTCCTTAATTTCCTGTTTCTCTGAAATAAAAATGAAGCTTTAGGGGAGAAAAACAACCCACTACTATTGGTCAAACAAATTTCAAGTGTGACACAACCTGCATAATCAGTTAGAAAATCACTGCAGTGATTTACCACCTTGATGGTTCAAGACTGAGCTCTACTTCTAGACTGGCTCTTTGCAGTAAGCTTTCAACCATTTATTGCCTCTTCTTTAACTGTTGTTAATAGTACCAAAACCCAGCTGTATTCCCCATGAAGGTATTTATAAACTGATTTAGTAATATAATGATGTCATCTCTGTATTTCATATACAAAGAAATGCACACTGTATTAGTCTAGCAACTGTTGAAGAAGGGTAGGAAGTACCTCTAGAAGTACAATTGTCAGCAAAATGACAGGCCTACTCAAAATATTAACTATCCCAAAAGGGATGCTCTCAGTAGCTCTGACATGAATCCTGCCATTTGTTCTGTTGAGGAAAAACACCTTGGAGGCTGCAGAAAGTCTTGTTTTGCACCCTGCAGACTGTTCTGAGACCTGCTGTATCTCTTAAGTACACTGATGTTATCATGTCAAGCTGTGACAGAAACACTTTCTATTAAGGCTGGAGCTAACACTATGATACAATAGATCTTTTCCATTTCTAGCTTCTGTACATGTCCCTGTGGGCTGGAACTCTGCAATGATTGTGCTAAAATGGCAAACAGGCTTTAAGGAACGTGTAGGTACTGTGCACTGTCAGTCCTGCAAGCCAGTCCTTCTTTTAATGTATAATCAAATTGTGGAACTCATTGCCATGAGATATTATGGAGATCAAAAGTATAAGTAGATTAAAAAAGAAAAAAAAAATCAAACCAAATCAAAGTGCTTTTGTAGCTGTCAAACACAGCAGTCGTGATGTAACATCTATGAAGAACGAATGACTTAGGAAGTCCATAAGTCACTGACTACTGTAAAGCAGACATAATCCTTTGGTACATGGCTTATTTCTCACACTGCTCCTGTAAGCATCTACTGATCGCACTCAAGACAAATACGCTGGTCTAAAACATGCCAGCATGAGTGCCAGGCTAAAGTTGTGTGGTAGCTTGGTAGTTGACTCACCAGCCTTGACATAGTCATTGGTCAAGGTGTCAAATACCCCTTCACCAACATTTCAGCACCTGCAAGAACCAGCAGTGTGGTACAGAGGCACACAAACAGGCCAAGAAGAAACGGACCTCAGGGCAGAGTGAAAGGAAGCACAGAAGTTTTTGAGTTAGACCCACAAGTCCATATTGTCTGCTGATTTTTCTTTCCATCTAGCAGGCATTTCTCAGTGTGCCACTGGAAAACATCTCAGAACGCATGAATCTGGAAGCAAAGTGTTCTCACCCTCCAGAAATGTTGCAAGCTTAATATTTCAAAGGTCCTCACTGCGCAGAGACTATCATTCAGATTGCAGCAGAAATGACTGGTTGCATAGATACAGCTACTAGGCTGTGTCAGATAGTCACCACAGAAATGGGAGAAGCTGTTGCTGTCCTTTCTTTCAGAGTTCCCTTGCCTCTGGAGTTCATCTTGTGGAACGGCCTCAGTGGGCACTCCTGATCCACTTCTGCACAAAGTCAGCTGGTGCCATTTAACCTATTGCTTAATGTATTTCGAGCTAATCTTGGCTGACCTTTCACTGAAGCAAGTAAGAAACACTTGTATGAGCCTTTGTGCTGGCTCAGCCCTGATGACAGTGCCCTCCAGCTGAAAAGCAGTCGTGTCTAAAACTTCCACAGATGCTTCACTGGAGTTATTTAACACAAATCTACAGCTCAGTAGGAGCTCACTCCCTGCATAGGCAAGGTGTAGCAGAGAAGAATCTGGATTTTCTCCTTTTAATCCTTAAAACAGAGCTGTAGCTATGTCTCCACATAGGCAGCAGGATGTACAGGCTTTAGAATTTGTTTTTTGTTGTTGTTCTGCACAAGAAAGAAAGACTCCAGGCTGTTTTACAGACTTCTGATTAAACTGGCAGGGCTGGAAATCACAGATGTCATCTTTGTACTGAAAAGAGTTCATCCTACTGTGACTTCTGCTGAAACGCTGTTCCAGAACCTGATTCTTCTGACGATTAGAAATGTTCTAAATTTCAAGCCTGAATTTATTCATAGCTCTTCTCCCTCCTCAGTGATTGCCATCTCACTGCCTGTCTATTTATAGGCATCAATCATAATATTAGACAGGACTTTATATAGAGTAATCAGGAAAAATATGCTTCAGTAAACATGATCTGAAACTGAAAAAAGGATGGGTTTATTTTTGCAAATTTCTGGGATAAAATGCATCTTTGCTGTAATCATCTTGCATTAAAAAAAAAAAAATCAAGGCTGGCGTCAGCTGGTCTATTTGAGGACAAAAAAGGAAAGGAGTATGCTGAGCATTAGCAAAAGGTTGATTCTTCAAACATGTTTACTTTTAATAACACAGAGTTGCTTTAAAAGGACATAGAGCTTTCACATAAATCTTTTTCTCTCCAGTAATCATCATTCCTAGGAACAGTCTAGTGTTGAATTATTAATTTTTAAATGGATATTTTACTTACGCTTTGGATATTTTACAACCCTCTCCCTGAAAAGCCATCAGGTAGCACCTTCTTTTCTTTGCTAGAAAACTGGTTTAAAATGCCAAAATAAAAGAGCAAAAAGCATTATAAAAGATACTGTCTGTGTAACTGCCTTTATAGGTGCCCTACATTATTGCTTCAGATGGATACAGAACAGACAAGAACTAATGTGCCAAGCAAAATGTAATATGCAAAACATCTAGAAGCTTTCTACCAATCTCTTTTTAGCTTCCCTCTTTGTCCAAGTAAAGCAGATAAGCAAAAATTTATTTCTTCAGCCTGTAACTGTTTGAACTCTGCTACAAGGCATTCAGGTGCATCATGTATGGGGTGTATGCACACACACATACACAAAAAACTCTGTACAGTTTTGGTCTTGGTATCTGGAAAAGGACATGGTAGCGTTATGGAACATACAGAGAAGACAACAGAAATTGTTACAGGGATTAAAGGGAGTGGCTGCTGTTTGATATCAGTCTAAAAAAATTGACTTTTCACCTGGAAAGGAGCATGCTGTTGTGAAAATTGTTCAAAGTTTATGAAATCATGAATGTGGCTCAAAAGATGAATATGGAATAATTTTTCAACAAATCATAGGGCTTGGCTCATTTGGTGAAATTAAAGACAGACAAATTATGTTACAGAGTGGCTAGTGAATTTCTGGACTTGTGGCCAAAACAGGTTATGAAAACAGATCCCAACAGCAGGTTCAAACAGGAATTGGACAAGGAATTGGTCCAAAATGGATAGTAAAAGGACTAGGCAAGGGTTTACCATCCTAACAGCCAGGGAACTACAGGGAAAAGGCCTGAAGAAAGTGGCCAAGTTTGTGTGCACTCTATAAATAGTTTCCCCTACTGCTGATGCTTCTATTTTCTCTTTGAAAACAAGAAATGGATGAATCAGAGTGAAAAAATTAAAGAAAGGGAAGAGTTACAGGACTGAAAATACAGATAGAGAACTGCAAGAGAGCATGAAGCAGAGAAACCCTGACGTCATCCACCACTTCTTGAAAATTAACTGAGGAACTAGTGGATGCTGCCCAGTGGTGCTCTGCCTGAAGATGTGGGAGGATGTTGGAATGAATGGACACCAGTCCCACAGTCAGTAGGATTCCCCCCCCATCAAGCCTCCTTCTTCTGGTGACATTGAGGTGCTGGAGCAGGCCCAGGGAAGGGCAACGAGGCTGGTGAGAGGGCTGGAAAGCATGCCTGATGGGGACCGGCTGAGGGAACTGGGGTTGTTTAGCCTGGAGAAGAGGAGACTGAGAGGTGACCGTATTTCTCTCTACAACTACCTAAAAGGAGGTTGTAGTGAAGTGTGTGCTGGTCTCTTCTCCCAAATTACTAATGATAGGACAAGAAAAAATGGCCTCAAGTTGCGCCAGGAGAGGTTTCAATTGGATATTAGAAAGAATTTCTTTGCTGAGAGTGGTTAGGCACTGGAATGGGCTGCCCAAGGAGGTGGTGGAGTCATCATCCCTGGAGATTTTAAAAAAATGAGTAGATGTAGCACTTGAGGTTATGGCCTAGTGGTTTGGGAGATGCTGGGATGAAGGTTGGACTTGATGATCCTAGAGGTCCTTGCCAACCATAGTGACTCTATGATTCTATGAATAACCAACAGGAGCAGGGCCTGGAAGAGGTTGATGAAGAGGTCCTTCATCTTAGGAAGGCCTTGGCTGGCAGGCACATAAATAAAAAGTTAGGACGAAAAAGTGCAGCTAGAACTTCAGTAAGAGGTCCTGGAGGAGAGCCTGCAGCCTGCCTCATTTGATGTACACTCAAAGTACTTGATGTGTGCTGGTGTCTCTTGCCACTGTCAGAGAAAGAAAAAAAGGATCCTCAGTCTGATCCAATAGAACATTTCCTGTGTTCACACACGTTCTTAAGCATCTTCTTGCTCCCTGAGGAGTACGAGTTGTAAAAGCCTCCACAAGCAAAGTTGCTGTTAAATTACTAGTGCTGTTCTAAAAACGGTAAGGCTTATTTAGGACAAAAGGAACTTCAAAAGAATTTGAAAAATTAGCTAGTTGTTAGTCCCAAGTGTAATTAAAGTAGGGTAGTATCTTTTCTTAAAGAGAGAAATGAAAATTATGTGCAACACCACAGTAAAATGTTTATATCTTATCAAATCCGTTGAATAAAAAATTTTGTTTTAAACTCACTATTTGATGTTTATTCTTTGCTGAAATTATTTACCAACACAGAGAAGGGATTCCAACACAGATGCTTCCCAGTAGTAAATTGTTTGTCTTATTCTATGACTCTCTTTCACTGATAAGTGAGTTTTTCACCATTATTTTAATTGGAGGATCTATGAAGCATGCCATTAGTCAGCAGTTCAGAAATGTGTTTTATTATAGAGGTCACTTTGTAACATTACGCTCATGAGGCATTGCCTTGGGTTCTGAATAAAAAGAAATCAAATTTTTTAAAATTAATAATATGTATGTTGTTTGTTTTGATTTACAGCATCTATTAAAAGTCAAATTTTCTGGTGAATGAATGGCAACAGTTTTAACATGATGCACAGAACTACATATTGCAATACCAAATTTGTGACATCAGAAAAGTGCCTTGTGGCAGAAGTCCCGTTTTGTCATGCTTCTCCTAGAGTGTTTCACAAAACACTGGACATGTTCAGACACTGCACAGCAGATAGTTTCCTGCATTAAGATGCTGGAAAGTCATCCCACCCAGTTTCACTGGACTACAACACACGGACTCCAAAGGATTTGCTGAAAATAAAAACTGTTATTTAAATTCTTATGTTATCAGTAAAAAGAATTGTTTTAAAAAGATATCAATATGTACCACAAAGGTTCTACTGAAAATTGGAGCAAGTAACTGGAGTAGATATAAATCTAGTCTGAATGTGACGGAAGAGCAAATTAACAAAACCAGACACAGGAGGGATCTGGATGGGGGGAAGGACCACACTTCTTTTATTACACCCTTCACGTGGCAGCACAGGAATCATTGGGGGGTGGTAGGGAAGGAAAGAGCAGAGAGTTGGGAAAGAAGTTTATAGTTCCTCTCTAGGAAGTATATGCATCAAAAGTTGTTTTTTTTTTTTTTTGCCATTGGTTCCTGGATTAAAGAATAAAATGAATCAAATGTCATATTAAAAAGAGTATATCAACTTTAGTAATATTGGATGTACCCTCCCTGCCAAGACAGGAAGTACCAGAAAGCATCCAGCATACTAACTACAAGGGGAGGTTGGCTGGTTCTCTTATGGGACAGTCTGAATGAAAAGAAGTGTTGTGAGTCTCAACCTTTTTTAACACTGGGACACGGGATGAAGATCCATAGCTCTCTGAGTTGAGTTTCCAGGGCAAAATATCACTTTGGAGTCTATTCTATTTCATGCCATGTCCTCCACTTCCAGAAGCTTCTGAAATCATTATCATTGCCAAAGCATTTAAATTAGAGCCCAGACACTTCAGGGTCTTACAGATTGGCAGCTGAATGTTGAATTTTTCCAAAACTTTTTTTTTTTTTTTTTTTTCATGGCGATACAGCTGGCACAGAGATGTAACAGAGCTTTGGTTTATCTTGCTTCAAAGGAAAACAGTAGCAACTAAAGCAGGAAGCTTCAACTGAAGCCTTTGAGAGGAAGGTGAATTTATAAAGTTTGTTGACCATCTTTTCATCTTTGCTACAAGAAATAGTAGCAGTCAGATGGCCAACAGAGAAGACAAAAGACATGGAATGCATGGCAATACCTGAAATTACATAATAAATGATCTAATGTCTGCTTAGCAATGACACAAATTTTGATCAAATGCTTTCTTTTCCTTTCTCTTCCTCTCAGAATAAAATCAGTGTAGAAAACAAAGGACAGAAGCTGTGAGGAAATGACTGGCTGATATTCGCTCCACTGCAAAAGCAGCTCTAGCGGACCTCATTTTTCTAGAGAAAGGTGTGAAAGCATTTCCATGCTACATTTCAAACTCAGCTTCAGTTCACAAGCCTTCTGCATCAATTCTCAGATAAATATCATAAATTTCCATTACAAAACAGCAGTCTGTTTTTTCACTATAATACTTACCCAGTCTTTCTTCACTCGTTTCAGTTACTGTGGCAAGCTTGCTTGCATTTGCTGTTACACTATGCTGTGTTTTTTAATATCTTCACATTGATTCTATTACAAAGAAAAAGCAGGCAAAAGAAGATAATTCTTTTTATTATTATCTTCCTTTATATTGGATAGTCCAGAAACAAGATTTTGAAGTCTTCGTTTCCTTCAAGGCATGGAGTTCAGAGGAAGCCTTGAAACTCAAGAGTCTCTTGGGGTTGTATACGTATAACTGCTTAATAAAATAAGTACAAACACAAAATCTCTCATCATCTGGCTTTTGCTCTGTTTATCTGCATGTTTTCTTGGTACTATTGGGGGTGTGTGTGTGAAATCTAACTCCATCATTTTATAATCCACGTTCAACGTTTCAAAAATGTAGAAATTTTCTTTTGGGGAAGTCTTCCTGGCTAGCCCTGCCCCAACATTACTCATTGGCTTGTTCTGTAAGAAAAAAACCCAAATCTGTAAGGCTGATTTTAGTGAAAACTGAAGAGCAGTCATCTTATATGATGATTTCCCTTTAAACAATATTAATGGTTTCATAAAAAGTTCTGATCATTTGCTCTGAGTTTTCACATACTACACTGAAAATCATCACTGAACTGAGTTAAATATCACAAATATGAATAGAACAATCAGGAAAAGTCTAAATAACGCTGAAATGCTCCTGTAGGCTGCTTTCAGTCGGTGACTGTTTCAAGAATTCTGACAGTTGCACACAAAGTGCATTAGCATAAGCATTATGTTAGTTACATTGTAATAATAACAATTTAATGTAATCAGCGAAGTGGTGAAGCGGTGAGTCACTGCTCCAGGAGAATGACCAAGGAGTCTGGAAAAGGCTAACAAATACTGCAGCCAGAGAAGATTCCCTGCCCTATTATCTCAGGAACTAATGAGACCTGTTTCTGCTGTTACAGCAGCAGAGAGGAGGAGACACTCCAGCTTCAAGGCCTGGTTTGCACTGAGGCATGACGTAAACCAGATCAGCTCTACCTGACCAGAGCTAGCACGGCTTGGAGCAGTACAGTGCACCGACGCCTGGCAAGTTGACCACTGTGTTGTCCAAGTCCCTCCCTGGTAAACGAAACAAAAAAAGGCCAGTGCTTCATTCAGCATTGCTGTTCCACACCACACCACGGGGAGAGGCAGGTATATCACTGCTCCTGCAAGGGAGGGGGGACTTCTGGGGAAAAAATAACCAAGCACCGTTCACATCTGCTAATTAAGTTTAGCCTCCTTGTGGAACTTGCTTCTGGGGTGAGGTAATTCAGAGTATCCTCAATTGTACAATAGAATTTTCCTAACTTCTTCCTGCAAAAGAACCTGTTTTTCTCTGCTTTTTTTGGGTCTGAATGACTAAGCTTTCCTGCAATCTTTCCTCAAGAAAATCTTTTTTTCACCAGTCCAAGGAGCAGTTGGGATAACTAGCCCTTTGTATTTCAAGTTATTCATTAAAGCTAAATGGCTTCCTCTTCAAGCTTGTCCTAGGGCAACTGTTAGAAGGTTAACCTTTCTATAGCTGTGAATCCAGATAAGCTGCTGAATTTTCTCTGCACCTGGCCAGACACAAATACATATGAATATGCCTTTGCTATGGTTCATAGCTGTTGCCTCAATACTTACTCTGATTTCCCAAGGCAGCATTGAACATCAAGGGGGAAAAGATCACAAACCACAAAAGGCAGTTTCAGAAGGGCAGAGAAAACAACATTGTTTGGGGATTTTTTTTGTAAGGCAGATAGCGATCCTCAATGCAGTGTCCCAGATACAGCTAGATTATTGTATTTATTACAGGGGTAACAAAAAAAACCCGGCACCAAACCACTCAGTTCCCTACAGATCAATCCTGCAGAACAGAGTCTTTACCTCAGCCACAGGTCCCCACAGATCATCATCCCTGCTCCACCTGGAGCCTTATGAAGAGTCTCCTAGGTGCTCCTTGGCAACCTCACCTAGAAAGCAGTTTCCTTTCTGCTTTAGCTTCTCTTTTCAAATCACATTCAAATTCTTTGACTTTCCTAAAGCTCCTTCCCAAAACAAAGAAGGAGATGTGAAGCTCATACCTAAAACTGAGGGATATTTACATAAACCCACTGTGTACAGTTAGGTAGATTGAGAATTAAACAGCTTCTTGTACCCACTGCTATTTGTAGTTCCTTGCTTTGGCAGTAAGAATCGGCATTGGTAGGTTTAATTACTCAAAAAAGACTACTATAGGATCATTTCAAAATGTGTTGTTGCCTCTTCCACAAGATGGAGTGCAGTGATAATATCTGAGGATTTTGAAATTGAGTCAATATATCATGTCTCTCCTATGCCAGAAAAAGCCTTTAAAGACTTTAGCAAACCACAGCAAAACAAATCAGAAGCCCCAGTGGGGCAGTTTCTCACCGGTTAGTTATGCTTATTTTGGATGGGAGGAGTTCAGAGGGCATCCCAGAAAACAAATACAGCCCACAGGTTTGTGTTTTGTTTTGTTGTTGTTTTTTGTTTGTTTGTTTGTTTGTTTGTTGTTTGTTTGTTTGTTTGTTTTTTGTTTGTTTGTTTGTTTGTTTTTTTTTTGCTTTTATTGTTTTTTTTTCCCTATACTCAAAATGAGCAGTAGATTACAGTGATTTTCCTTTGATTGGAAATTATTCCAGTTGGTCAAGAACTTTTAAAGAAGACAGAAAGAATTATTTCTTCTCATTTCTTCTCTGGGTTTACCTTGAGGTTCTCAACCATATCCTTGCGGGTGTAGGGCAGCTGAACTCAGTCAAGAGTTGTACTTCTCAAAAGTCAGAGCAGTATCAGTGGGTGTGGCTGCTGACATTCTGCTGGCATCACATCAGCCTTGTGCCTGAGGAATCCATTCAGGAGAATAAGAAACTTTGGGTTTTTTTTTCTCTCATGTTCTAAGTTCAGGGCAAGAAATTGCAATCTGATGTAGAGACCAGTTAGCTGGCAATCAGGTAAATGCAGTCTGAATTGATTTTGAAAGACTCTTCTGGGTTCAGACATCAAGTGCTGTTTTTTACAGTAGTTCTCAGCCTGTGGTACGCAGACTCCTGGGGAGCTGCTATGTCATTGCAGGGCTTCCACGAAGGCTTAAAGCAGGGGTGGGGAAGGTCCAGCCTGAAAACATTTGGTCTGGCCCGCAGAGGAAGACAAGCTCATAGAAGTATCCACAGATGGTGTTCTGAAAATGCAGTTCCTTCTCTCCAAATTTGAAGAGCCTTCATGAAAAAGACTTGAAATAAATATTCGATGCAATCTAGTGCTTTTAATCTTGAATAAAGTCTTGGTGGTCCAAGGCCACAAAAGGTATTTAAAAGGGGTGTGTGGTGAAGGAAAGGTTAAGAACTCCTGACATGAGTTTTCATATCAATTTACATCCATGTAAACCTGTTTAATATGATAAGGAGTCTTGCCAAGTAATACATATTTTAATTCTGAGAATAAAAAAACCTTGCTAAAACCACAATAAACTACCCTGAACCAGGTAGACTTTGGCCTGAAATCACTAGCTGGTTCCCTGCTCTTCTCACCACCAGTGTTCACAATACCCCCGTTTGGAGGAGATAAGCCTGACAACACGTTAGCGTTGAAACTACAACGTGTCTGTCAAGTCTTCCTCCTTACGGCGTTAGCTGTGTGGGCAGCGAGCAGACACAGGGGCTTGCCTTAGTCTCTAAAAGTCAGCAGACCGCAACTCTTGGCGATACTTTACGTTCGTTTTCCCTCTGTTAGTCCAGCACTCGGCACCTCTTTTACCTTTTACGTTCTTCAAAGAGGTGCCTCCGAGTTCCCAAGAACAGGCTGCTCGCCGCTTGGCGGTGGCAGGTGCGGGGTTCGGAAGGCTGCTGGCGAGGGTTCGGGGCGCTCCCGCCGCCACCGGGGCCG
>NW_008586322.1:0-5273 GCF_000691845.1 Merops nubicus | reverse complement strand
TTTCCATCCCTTGGTTCGTGACAGGAAGTTATTTTTAATTTCTAAATGTTGTTGACTAGATATAAAAATAACAAATACAAAACCAACCCAAAACTTTCTCCAGAAAATTAAAGTGGAACTTTTTTAAGAGCCTGTTTTATTTCCCCAAAACTGCTCCAATAGTACATTGTTGCAACAATCAATTGTTCTTTTCCTTTTAGAGTTGAAGTATCTTGGAATTCAGCCACTGAGATAACCTTTTTCAGTCTCTTCATGAAAAATACTCATAATTCCAACTGAACTTGAATACAAAAATATGAGTGGACTTTTAGGAAGGGTATACTTCTCGACCAAAGAAGCATATAATAAATGCACGGTGTATGCCACAACCATTGATATATTAACAGATATGCAGCATAATTACACAGGTTGTATAGCAAACTGAATTGTAGCACTATAGTCTTTTTTTTTTTTTTTTTTTTTTTTTATACTTCTATAAGGAGACATTACATTTATAATTAAAATCTGCAGTAGTTAATGAAACGAAAAATTACCTGCAAAAAGTTTACCCTGAGATCCTATTTTCACATTGTGAATTACCATAACTTTTGATAGTCCAGATGTATCAATTTTGAACTCTCATACAACAATATAGGGTGATAGAATAAAGTATATGGGGTTGTGTTAGATTTGATCAAAACAGAGGCTTTATACACTTTGGGAATGGAATCAGATCTGCTGTTTTACATGAGATGGAAGAGAAATATTGAATAAATGGGGTTTGGCTTGTAAGATCAAAGGGAAAAAAAGGCACAAATAGAAAGAAACAAATATTAACAAACTGATGTTCTATATTAGCAAAAAGATAGTGACTAAGGTTAGTAATGGTTCTTTATTTAGTGGACTATTAAAGCTAGCAAAAATGTGCATGACAAGGGTCTAAGTGTGGAATACTTCTTTGCAATGCAAGTCTTCATCAGTCTTAAATAAAAAGGTCAGTTTAAATCAGTTAATGCAATTAATATCAGTGTAAAAGGGTATCAATATAATGTAACAAAGGATAAGATCTCAACTTTGATAGAAAAGAAAGGTCAGAGTTTATTTATGAAAGCCTCCAATTTAGCCAAGTAAAATCTAACTTGCTCCTTCTTTATTCAAGATTTATCTTACTCAACTGTAGTTGCACTTATTGTGGTTTTCATATGAATATTTTGTGAAAACAATCAACATTGTGAAATTATTAGCAATTTTGTGAAAGCATCAAAGTTATCTGCTGGACCTGACAAATTCTCATTAGTAATCTTGGATTTGCTAACAGTTATCTTTAATAGTGTGTTGTATTGAAAGACAGAATAAAGATAATGTCGTTACCGACACCCGATCCCCAGGATCTCTGCCACCCAACCTCTGCCGTTGGGTACCATCAGCAGACACAGGCTTCAATGTGAAGGATGTTGCAAATGGCGTTTATTGCGTCACTGCAATTGCTTATATACCACAAGCCACACCCACAAGGCCCCTCGTGGGCAGTCTGAGCTTTCTGTTACATCGCGAGATCTTCCGCACGCTGATCCCTGCCTAGGGTGGGCTCTGCTCACCACAACAAGATAAAACTTGAGTTTTTATGAAAAAAGATAACTAATTGTAAATCAGTCAAATTACCTTCAGCTCTTAGAGAAATACTGAAGCAAATTAAATAATCTGTATATATCCACAAGAAAATAAAAATCATCATGAACTGAAGAGAACAAGTTGTATATATACTTTTTTCATTTCTCTGTAATATAAGACCTCCTAGTCAAAGAGGAAATGGTGTGCGACCTGCCACATCACTTAGACATACACAAGTCTACGCGGCCAGATGGGTTATGCCCAAGCGTACTGAAGGAGTTGGCAGATGTGCTCAGAAAGCCACTTTCCATCATTTTTCAGCAGTCCTATCTAACCAGGGAGGTCCAAGTGGACTGGAGGTTAACAAATGTGACATCCATTTGCAAAAAGGGCCAGGAGGAGGATCCGGGGAACTACAGGGCTGTCAGTCTGACTTCGATGCCAGGGAAGGTTATGGAATAGATCATCTTGAGTGCTATCATGAGACAAATACAGGACAACCAAGGGTTCATGCCCAGTCAGCACAGGTTTATGAAAGGCAAGTCCTGCTTGACTAACCTGATCTCCTTCTATGACAATATGACCTGTTCAATGGATGAAGGAATGGCTGTTGTCTGCCTGGACTTCAGTAACAAGCTTTAACACTGTTTCCCACAGCATTCTCATGGAAAAAAAAACAAAAACAAAAACAAAAACAAACTGGCTACATTGGCTTAGAAGGAAGTATGCCTTGCTGGGTAAAACACTGACTGGATGGCTTGGCCCAAAGTGTGGTAGTGAATGTAGATAAATCCAGCTGGCAATTGGTCACAAGTGGTATTCTTCAGCTCTCAGTTTGGGGGTGCTTCTATTTAACACCTTTATCAATGATCTTAATGAGGACATAGAGCGCACCCTCATTAAGTCTGCAGATGACACCAAGTTAGGCGGGTGTGTTGATCTACCTGAGGGTAGGAAGGTTCTTCAGAGAGATCTGGATAGGCTGTGACAGTGGTCAAGGCCAAGTACAAGAGGTTCAACGAGGCCAAGTGCCAGATCCTGCACTTGGGCCACAACAACCCCATGCAAAGCTACAGGCTTGGGGAAGTGTGTCTGGAGAGCTGCCTGGCAGAAAGGGAGCTGGGGGTACTGGCTGACAACCAGCTAAATAGGAGCTGGCAGTGTGCCCAGGTGGCCAAGAAGGTCAAGAGAATACTGGCTTGTGTCAGAACTAGTGTGACCAGCAGAACCAGGAAAGTGATTATCCCCCTGTACTCAGCACTGGTGAGGTCACAGCTTGAATACTGGGTTCAGTTTTGGACATCTCAAGACAAGAAAGACATTGAGGTACTGGACTGCATCCAAAGAAGTAGTGAAGCTGCTGAAGGGTGTAGAGTACAAGTCTTCTGAGGAGTGGCTGAGGAAACAGGGGTTGTTTAGTCTGGAGAAAAGTAAATTGAGGGGTAGGACCTTATTGCTTTCTACAACTACCTAAAAGGTTGTAGAGAAGAGGGTGTCAGTCCATTCTTCCAACTAACATGTGATAGGACAAGAGGTAATGGTCTCAAGTTGTACCAGGTTAGGTTTAAGCTGTGTATTAGGAAAAACATCTTCACTGAAAAGGTTATCAAGCACTGGAACAGGCTGCCCAGGGCAGTGGTTGAATCATCATCCTTAGATGCATTTAAAAGTTGTCTAGATATGGTGCCTAGGAACATGGTTTAGCTGTGGACTTGGTAGAGTTCAGTTAATGGTTGGACTTGATGATCTTAAAGTTCTGTTCCAACCTAAGTGATTCTGTCCATGGTAACATGCAGTGTGAACAGAACAGAGGCAACAGCTCAAATATGTGACATGTAATAAAACATTTACATTCCTTTGTATTTTATTTCCCTAGAGCAAGCTAGGAAAATAATCTCTAGATTAATCCACTGGCTGCAGAGGTGGACAGTGAAATTACCAGTTGTTTACCTGTTGCTACCTGTGTTTTACGTTTTCTTCAGATTCTCCCCCCCATCCCAGCAGGTGGGGAGGAGTGAGTGAATGGCAGCATGGTGCTTAGTTGCTGGCTGGGCCTAAGCCACAACAGCTCTGTACAGATTTTGAAGACAGATGTACTCGACTTGCTCACCTAGCTTGAAGTCACAGTAAGTTTGTCACATGACTCTGTCAGCTCTATCTGGAGGAAAAGTATACTTTCATTAATAGTGTACAGCAGTCTGGAGGCCTGTCGCTAAGATCTGCATCAGGAAAAACTGTTCATTCATACTTAGGTGGCAGGGTTCTTTTTAACTGAAATTTCAGCATTACCATTTTAGAAGAAAAGCTACAGCTTTACCCAGTCAGAATGTGTAAACTTCAAAAAAACAAGGATAGGAATAATCTAACATAAAATATTTTTCTTGCACATCCATGGACAGCTTTACTGAGATTAAGAAGATGGTCTATACCACAAAGTGTAGAAAACATACCTTTCTTCCCTTTACAACATATGGAAATGTTACAATCTTATCTGTGTGATCTTTCTGTAATTAATGCATAATATGTAACTAACTATTTCAAAGTAATTCATCACAGAAAGACATTATATCTAAAACATGCTCTATGGAATGATAATAATACTCTTTTCTCTTCATCGTATTAGTAAAGCTAACTGTCTCAGATCTGTAAAGGAAGTTTTGTGCCAAGCTGAAAATAAATTGAATCAATCATGCTGAACTAGAGAGAATAAAGCATAACCTTGCTTTAAATCTGAACATCTAGAGTTTTCTGTTGCACACAGACATCAAAATAAGCTTTATTTTAAATCTTGAAATGGGAAAAAAAAAATGAGGTTGATTCCTTTTAAAAGTAAAGTCACTGCTGCACTAACGTAGTATAGAGGCCTTTGGAGTATGTACGTACACCTACCATCTATCAGAAATCAACCTACAGAAACAAAATGCAGTTGCACATTCTAGGTGATAATGAAGAAAATATCAAATCTGTTCCCATAAATGCATGCAAAATTGCCAAAAGGTTAATTTCTAATATATTTTAAAATAAATAAATAAATGAAATTAGTAGAGTGAGAGTGTTTTTTTTTTTTTCTTTCCTAGTAAGTTAATTAATAAAAAAAATTAAGTTAAAAATTGTTTCCCACAGTGCCTGAGACTTGTAATTGAGGACAGAGCCTGGCTTTATTTAATCACTGAAAAAAGAAAAAAATCAACAAACTTGCAAAAAAGAATCTAAAACAAGATTAAATACGTAGAATCTAGATTTCATTCACATCTGTTTATTCATTTTCATCTTATTCTCAAAACTCCATTATACTTTGAAGATAAAATGTACCCATCTGTTTTAATATCAGTGATTCAGTTCTTTATAACAATTGTATGCAAACTGAAACACACAAATTACTAAACATATTGAGAATTAAATCACTTTATTATATGCAGTTAAAACTGTTTTGAGCTTCTGCTGTTGACTCTTTTAGAAATGTGCATTATTCATCAAGTAAAATTATAAAAATCAGTTTAATAGAGCTGACAAAATCACTGTGTATGCTGTATTTTAGTCAAATACAAAATGCAGACAAAACTGTAAAACAAGTATTTTCAGACAGAAACAGATAATCAACTTGTACCATCACAATCCTACCTAGGAATACAGATAACAGTTTATAGTCTCATATATTTGAGTTGAATCTAGCTAGGGAAGTC
>NW_008586321.1:0-11983 GCF_000691845.1 Merops nubicus | reverse complement strand
GGTTCCTCTACCATTTGGAGGAGGAACATTTCAAAGTGCTTTAGAGTTAACTGCCACTGTTTTTCTAACTGACCAAATATAACCTGTGCTGTTAAATAAATGTTCTTTCAGCCTTAGTTCTACTCAGTGACTCCCAATGTTTTGTTTTCTCAGAGGTCTCATGAGAAATGAAAGAAGTTTACAGATGCCTGTGTCCCAAGCTGCAATGTTAAACGATTTTTACTATTTTTTCTAATATATCTGGCCTGCAATACATCCCCAGGGGAGGTGCAGGGTAGCATTCAATCCACGTAAGCAGTTGCTTGTGATGTGACTCCTAGTAGCTAAACAATTCTGATACCTTTGGAAAGCAAAACAAGAACAAAACCTAAATCTTACAGCCACAAAAATTGCAGGTTAAAGAAACCCAAACCAAACAAAGAAAAAACACCCTCAAAATTCTGGAAAGAGAGAACTAATGGATGAGAAACAAGGCTAGAATTCTTATGTACTTTTTTGAACCAGATTGATGGCATAAGCAACTTAGAAGGCTTGGTGCCTTCTGAAAAAAAATTCTTAGGAGACAAGTTCTCCAGTTTCTGCCTAACATGACTTAACTCTAAACATTGTTTTAGCTCACATCAGAAGTGAGTTCTTTCCAGATAATCTCCAAATTGTCCTCACTTATTTTTCAGACAAACACCAGCCTTCTCAGATGAAAACAAAAGTGGAAGGTGCATTTCAGGAATGCTGACTCTGCTCCTGTCACTGAGGCATACAATACTTGGGTCAGAGGAGACCTCATTAAAACTGAAGTCTGTAAGGTGGGGACTGAATACTTTGCACCTGATGTTTCATTGTCCAGGTCCTCTCCTGTACTCACCAGCCAGTCTTCTGCCCACCTTACAGTCCATACACTCAAACTATAGCTCACAATGTTCGCTGTAAAAATGCCATGGGAGACCACGCCAAAAGCACTCGGTCAGAAATAATGACATTATTCGGACAAATTTGCCCATGGTGAAGACATACTGGCCATTCCCAAACATTCTTTGGGGTTATCAGATACCTCCTCTAATCACTATAGTATTAAATTTAAAAAATGCAAAAATATAAACATATTAAAATGGTAAAATAGATCAGCTAGTTCCATTAGGGAGGTATAGAAACTGCAAATTACAGTGTCTGAGCAGGTATAAATACTATGTTCAGAATACATTGGTAGAAACAGCTGGAAACATCTGGAAGGAAACTGAAGACATACAAGAGATTAACTGTAAACTGGAGAGGAGAATGGACTTATTCTAGCCAAAGTTACCTACAGTTTTCAGTAGAGGAAACTTTTTAGAGTCTTCCCAGAAAGCCCTTAATATGAAAACATTAATAATAAAACTCCATAAAGACAAGAGTGGTGCATAATGACCCTCTTTGTAGTGTTGGCATTCTGGCGACAATAGTTTCTACATAAATAATTTTAGCACTGTACTAAAGAGCACCAGAAAGAACTAGCATATATGTGACTACAATCAGATTTCTGAGACATGGGCTGCAGTTATGAACTGGGTAGAAGGAGACCAAATGACTGTGAGATTCACTCAAGGATATCTGTTCAGGAGATTAATACAAGGCCAGGGTAGTTAAGCACACATTATAGCTGAAGAATATCTAGCCAATGCAGCCAGTGGTGCCTGGAGAGCACTCAGATGGTCAGCAAATGTGTACGTGCTGGAGGACGAGCTGATGGCTCTCAGCCTAGAGGGTGAGCTGCTGTGTGGTGGCACTGGTGGAGCTTGGCATTGGCTCAGCCTTACTAAGAAAAAATTATGGCAAGAATAATTTCCTGAGGCAATAAAAATGGCAGAGAAGAGGAAGGCACCCCAGCAGCATTGATCAGCCTGTTCCAAGGAGCAAAGCAGACCCACCTTTCCCCACACGGCTGACAATTACCTGAGCAGCAAAGACCTGCTGGTGCTTTGGGTGGCAAGCATACTCCTGCTCCATCTGGTACACCACAAATCCCAGTTATGTGTTGCCCCTGTTAGTGAATAAATAACTACTTTGTATTCCTGTCTATGCTCTGCTTCCAAAGTGATTCTGGGCATGGTAGAAGGCACCTTGACACACCAGTAGCATGGCGAGGGAAGCTTACCAGCTTAATGACTATGAGAGGCACTTATGTCATCCCCTTAGCAAGACCAAGTTGCCTCAGCGTGATCACTGTTACCTATATGTTACCTGGCCTGGCCTCCCACGGCAAGTTCAGAGGGGTGAGCTGCTATCATTTGCAAAAGTAGCAAAATGATAAAAATGCAAAACCTCTGGTTTGCATCTTCCTGTCTTAATAATTTTCTGCCTCTCCTGCTCCCTGGCTGCTTTTTCTCAACATAAAAGAAACTTTTTCTTACTGTGTCATATAAGTTACAAGTTTACACTTTTTCCATTGGGGAAAAAAAAAACAAACAGTAAAAATATCACATCTTAACAAAGATGTTTTTTTCTCACCCTAGACTTCACCTCCCCATTTAAATGTTACACAGGTTTACACTTTTTCTAGTGGAAAGGGGACCATAAAAAGGTATGACTCTCTTTTTATGTATTTGCAGACAAAAAGGTCTACTTTTTCTTACCTTCCTCTCACGAAAGCTAATTTTCTCATTCTTTGTGCTTGTGCGTCATAATACAATAAAGCAGGAAAGTTTTCTTCTCCTGTTTAAGAAATTATTCTGTGCCTTTACTAGCACCATTCCTGGCCCTTGCCTGCTTACTATACCCTACTATATACTCAAAAGTAAAAGTTATTTTGAGAGCTATTTATAGATTAATAACTACCTTTTATTTTTTTTTTTGTAAGCATCCATATATTGATCAAATCTGATGCCATGGAAAGTGAAATTAGAGGTAAACTCAGTTTCATGTCACACTGTTTGCAGTAACTTGCTTTTAGCCCTGCCTCTTTCATGGTCTAAGCTTGTTACATATATCATAGACATAAATTAACAGTCCTCACCGCCACCACTATCTTACTTTTTAATTCAGACACCTGTTAGTCATTCAGAATATTACACTGTTGCCTGTGAAAAAAATGGAAAATACAATTACTTACTCTGATAATATCATCTTCACATTTTACATTTTTGTAGATGGTGAAAACTGAAGGTTTCCAAATGTTGAAGACTTACACACTTCAGTGATGCATGTATTTTCTTACAAACAAACAAATATAAAATGAAAACCACCCAAACATTATTTTCTACATTTTTCTTTCTACTGCTCAAATATAAGAGGTCTGTTTCAGATTGATAAAATTATAAACCTTGTTAAGTGCAACCAAACTTTTTGGACAAAGTTATCAAAGATTCATAGTATATCTTCTGGAATTTATGGCATTTTCTAGACAGGACAGCCTAAAATCAGGAATCAGGAAAGCATTTCTTTGGCTGAGAACCAAGCCAAATAAGTATAGTACATTCTTAGGTTTGATTAGGTTTCTACTGACAGTAGAAATTTTCCTGGCAGCCAAAAAAATTACAGTTTCCTTTAAACTGTCTGGTCCAAAAATAGACCAAATTACTATAATAAAAAGAAAATTAAAGGATTGATCCGTTAAATAAGTTTGGCTCATAAGCAGAGTCTTGAGCTAAGTAATTCTGAATTGGCATTTATAGAAACATATTAGTAAATTGATTTGCTTGAGAAGCAAGCAGGAAGATGGGCTGTGAGGGTAATAGCTTAACATTGCCAGCATCTAAGTTCAAGGCGACTGCATTTCAGCTAAAGTGTAGGTCAATGAAAAAGCAATCAGAGTTTCTGACTTGAAACTGAAGCAACTTCACCTTAAAAAACAAATGTGAAGGAGCACACAGCTAGAGTCTGGATACTTGTATGAAAAGAAATTTGCCTAGATAGTTAACAGGTATTATTGATTATATAGTTTCAAAAAATAAACTGACCTAAAAAATGAAATTTAAAAAAAAAAAAAAAATCTGCCCTTGAAAACTGCAGATAACATATTTTGTAAAAATAAAGGAATGTCTTAAGCAGGTAAAGTTAGATGAAAAACAGCAAGACTCCTGATAAAATCCTTTGTCTACACAGCTCGTTTTTCTTTATATGGCAAGAAAAAGTCAGCTGAATGTCATAAGGTTCCTGACAGAGCCACTTTTCAAAGGCATCTTTAAACATTTACTTAGCTTCACACACATCTATAGATTTCATTATATGTTGTGACTTAAGCATGGGCTTAAGAGTCTGAGAGGGATTGCTTTAAATATGTGCTCTCTTTGGCTAAACTGGACTGTAGATACATCTAGTGCTTTCTATGATGGGAAACAGAGAACCTGGCAAGATTGCTATTTAAGGTATAAATAGAACTAGTCATCTATGTTTCCTTGCCAGTGAGGAGATTATTTGCTCTCCAGAGATGGTTTGGTTTTTTTCCTACAGAGAAAACCAGATGACATACTTAGACACATAGGTAACATTTGGATGGTTCTCATCAAGACAGCATAGAGCCAAGACTGCTTTAAAAGGGCTACCTCAAGGCCAAGCAGGAAATGGGCAAAGCCCACGTGGCCAGTGTCCCTGCTTCTCATATCACACTGCTTCTCTGTCATACAGACTAGGGATGTCTTCCATCTCCTTGCATGCACTGAAACCAAAGCAGAATAATATCACCTCACTCTTTCTTTAAAAAATACATATTCTTAATTGGGTTTTTCTAGCATAGACTGAGACTCTGTAATATTTTTACAAAGAGGAAATCAGGCAGCAATTCATGACTGGAAAGAAGCAACGACCAAGGCATCTGAATGCAAAAAGGATCAAGATTTGGGATTCATCTTCCTCAGCAGGCTGTCTGCTCAGTCTGCCACTTTTCATGAAACCCAGGCTGAAACATATATTTTCTTCCCATCTGTTGTTCAGGAAACCAAACAGTTTCATCCAGGTGTGAATTACAGTGCTAAGAGAAGCAACCCAAAAGTTAGTCACAACAGTGCCTAAGTGAGATGTCAGTGTTGCACTGATGAAACAGTTGTGACAGCAGCAGAGCCCAGAACTGCGAGTAGCAGACTCTCTCACAGAAAATACTAACTTTCTATATTTTGGCTGAATCCTGAATTAGATAAATGTCAAATCCTACCACCTAGTTCTTCAGAATATAGAGGCAGATGAAGACATTTCAAGATTAGGAAATTAGGATTTTGTGAGAGCATATAAACTGTTATTGCAGAGATGGGAGCTCACAGTGAGAAAGCCCTGCTCTCACCTCTACTCAGCACTGGTGATGTCAGACCTGGAATACTGTGTCCACCTACAGACTCCCAGACTCAACAGGGATATGGACACACTGAAGAGTCCAGTGAAGGGCTGCTAAAGTGATTAAGGTACTGGAGCATCTCTCCTGTGGGGAAAGGCTGACTGAGCTGGGACTGTTTGTTCAGCTAGGGAAGAGGAGGCTAAGGGGGAATCTCATCTGTTTATATAAATACCTGAAAGGAGGATGCAAGGAAGATGAAGCCAGGCTCTTTTCAGCAGTGCCCAGAGACAAAACCAGAGGCAGTGGGCACAGATTGAAACACAGGAAGGTCCATCTGAACATCAGGAAACATTTAATATGAAGGTGACTGAGTACTGGTACAGGTTGTCCAAGGAGGTGGTGCTTTCTACCTCCTTGGATATATTCAAAAGTCATCTGAACACAATCCTTGCAAATGGCTTTAAGTGGCCCTGCCTGAGTAGGGAGGATGGGCAAGATGAGTTCAAGAAGTCCCTCCAAACCTCAACCATCCTGGGATTCTATGATTTTCCTTCATGTGGTTTGTATATTAAAGAGTTTGTGTTTGTCTGGGGATCTGAGTGGTGACCTCAGCTGTATCTGACCTGCTAACTAAAGTGTGTAGTGGTCTGTTTGTTCAGCCTCAGACCAAGTAGTGCAGTTTAGCCCATTCTATACAGCTCAACTCCTGTCTTCCTAAAATAAGGTGGCTTCATCCAAACTATACCCTAGGAGTGGTCCCTGGCTTATATTAACTCAAAAAATGGAAATGTTTGGACTATTGTAATCAGCAAACCCCTAAAATGTGCCAAGGAGTCCACTAATGTATGTCACTGCAGGTACAATATCCTAGCCCTGTAAACTTAATAGTATAGATGTAACTTCTATACTCAAAACAAAGGACTACATAGAATATAGCTTTAAATCCACTATATTAATATTTAGCATTTATTTCCTTAACAACACCATTATCATTTCTAAAGCCTCTAATGATGCCCTGGGTTTGCTATGTAACCAATAATTCCATTTAATATATAAAAATGTTGGCTTCCTATTTTATCTTTGGTGTGAGGCCTCCAATACAATCAAGGAAAATTAGAAAAAACATATGGGTTTTGTCATTGTAGTCATCAGAATTGCATCTCTAAATACACCTAGGGCAGAAATTTCTTGAGTTTTATGTTACATCTATGGATTAATTCACTAAATTTAAGGATTCAAAAGCTTTCTCTTGTGCTTTTGAGGCTCACTGTTAAAAACTGAAAATAGTATTAATAAAGCTATAGCTATTTTTGCTTGAATTTTCTATAAATTTGTATCATCAAAGCCTGAATAATTTGTTTTATAGGGAGATGTTTTGTATGTACTTCAATAAACATGCCTGAAAAGCACATTTCTGAGCATGACAAAGTAAGTTATGCTTCACTGATTAAAGGGAAATACACATTATAATTAGGTATAAGCAATATCAGAAACTCTGGGCAAAGAACAAAGACAGAAAGCTTTATATAGTTTAATGCAGAGATTTGTAATTCTCACTTCTGCTGAAGGAAATTAGTCAGCTCAACTTCATTTTTTAGTCTGCAAATATATTACAACTCTTTGCTTCCCTTCTGGCTGCATTGGTACGAAGTTTAAAGATCCACATTTTTACAACATTAGTCATAGTTTTGACAGAACTAGTCTCTTGTTTCTCAGTGTCAAGCAATGGTAAAGATTTTTCAAATACTCCAATACACGGATAATTACAGTCTCTTAAAACGCAATTTTTCTATGTAAAATTCTTATTTTATAACACAGAAAATGTAGGATACAAAACAACAATTGAAAAATATTTTTATTACTTTCAGTTCGGATAGTCTCTTAGAAAGACTGATGCATCATTCTTTGAGGTGTCTCTGTTTTTCTAGGAATTAATGAATGTGAACTTTTTCTCTGATGTAGCAAATTGTCCTCCAAGACATGCTAATGGGAATGGATACTTTCACTTTAGCTATAGAGTAAGTACAATTTCATTGTTATTTCTTTTGTTGTATCCTGATTAATTTATTTAAGCTGATGTTGAGCAGACAATTTATGGTTTTGGCTTTTTTGCATGAGCAGGAATTAGGTTCTGAAACTATATTGGTAAGGTAGTTACAAATTCTTCTTTTTAACAACTACCTGTTACAATTTATAGTTTTAGCCTTTAAACCAGGAAAGAACCTCAAATTACAATCCATAGATTTTGCTCAGCAACAGGATTTGATTCCTGTTCAACTCCAAGCCTCCATTTTCCCCTTCTTCCTCTGCCTTCCATTGTTCCAGTACGAATATTGACTTTGCAAGGAATATAAAATTTCATTTTATTTGTACCGTATACATGTCTTTGAAAATAAGGAGCCACAGTCCAAGGTATAGATCACTGGAGTGGAAAGCTGGATTCTCATCCTAGCCTTGTCTTGACAGTTTGTGAAATCCGTGTAGGATTCCCTGAAGCTTATTTTTCTGCAGGTATGAAAAGAAGAAAAATAACACCTATTATTTACTCAAGTGCTTTTGGGATTTAGAAATATGAAATGGAATTCTAGACTGTGACATTCACAAAAATATTCTTGAGGTTTCTGTAATCTCTGTAGATACACTTAGTATTGATTTCCTTATTAAGAACAAATGTTAACAGACCAGAAGTATCCTATCTTGTATACATATAACTTAACAAGGAAAATAACATACCATTTCTATAAATATTGAAGTAATTTTAAAAAGTGGATGCATCTTTAAATTTGAACTCTTATTCTATGCAGAAAGTTTGAAGTTGTCGATTTTTTAAAAAAAAATTCTAGATTTTAGCTTGTTTTGATGTTTTCATTCTGACATAGACTTCCCATTCACTCGCCAGACAATTGCTGGCTGGTAGAAATCATAAGTTGCCTTGTTCCTTATACAGACAATTATCTCAAATGATGGTGTGAAACTCCAGATCTTCTCATTTTTAAACATAGAAAAAGAAATGTAGTATGCATGGAAAATTCACTCCCCAGTCTGCGCTCCATAGCTCAAACAGTCCTTCTGATTGTCCTAAGATATGACAGCTGGCATTTAGCTAGATCATCTTTCCATAAGGTATTTCCAGGTTCTTGAAGTGGGAGGTGTTTTTTCTGCAAATTGTGAGAAACTCCAAGAAAACTCCATCCCACTCATCTCTGCTCTTTTCTATGCCATATCTCTCTCAGTGGATCACTCCGTTCACTGGAAGATCTTGATGCTGTGACTGCCCCAGGAGGAGCCCAGGATTTATCTAGAATCAACAGGCACCAGGACAAGGCTGTGAGTAGGGGCAGAAGCAGCTCTGACTATTCGTCAGCTCCTCCATCTACCCTCTGGCATAGTGAGATGACATCAGAAACGTTATTTCTCCTTTTCTGATGTAACCAGTCTGGGTTCACTGGTTCAGATAACAGTTTTGGGGAAAAACTGCAAGAAGCTCCAGGAATTAAGGGAACTGCTGGAAAGAGGGCTGCAGAGGTGTATGTAGGCAATGGCCGGAGCAAAGTGTCAGTCCTCTCCAAACCTGGATTGGCTCAGTTATGTAAGAAGTGTGAGTGGGAGAGCAGAAAGTAACCTAATTTGTGGGAAAATACAGAGAAATACTGGAAGTTGGACCACAACATTTGTAGAGAAGAGTGTAGTGCACTAAGGCCAGAGCTAGGTCTGCCAGAGCTCAGGCCCAGGTCTGTTCTGCAAGGAAAGAGAGAACAGTGGATGTCCCTCCAGAGTCTGGATGTCAGCACAGCTGTGGGACTGGGGGTCCAGGCAAAGGCAGCTGACACACGTAATGGCATAAAATAGGGTCCTAACACCATTTGAAAACAAAAGCTCCCAGAGATGTTAAGTTACAGCTGAAGCTGCCCTGTTGGAAAGATTCATTAACATTCATTACAAAGCATTTATTTAGCCCTGAATTTAATAAGTAAACTTCTACTTCACCACAATGTGACTATAATATTGTTTCAATTCTGATATGAAGTCACGCTATGGAGTGGTCCTAAGCAGAGTAGACTGGATATTTAGGAATATCACCATGTAAATGTTTGCAGATATTTTAAGATACAGATCTTTAACAGCTCATTGAAATAGAATCATAGAATCATTAAGGTTTGACAAGACCTCTAAGATCAAGTCCAACCATCACTCAACAGGACCACGCCCATTAAACCATGTCCGTAAGTGCCACATCTACACCTCCTTTGAACACCTCCAGGGATGGTGACTCCACCACCTCCCCGGGCAGCCTGGTTCAACGCTTCACCACTCTTTCAGTAAAGAAATTCTTCCAAACATCCAAACTAAACAGACATAAAAGCACCAGAAGAATATTGATTTCATATTCATTCAAACAGTTTGTGAATAGGTTTTCTTGTACTTGTTGTTGAAAGTTTGTGAGGTACTAAGATGGCACTTTCAAGACATAAAGCTTCCTCTCTCTCTGGCATATAATCAAATCTTTAGCTCCTCCTCCTTTTGTTTTAATATGGGAAGACATAGGCCCATATTTATAACATTATAAAGAGTTACATGACAAAAAGTGCAGACACTAGTCATGGTGCTGTTTATTATGAAATTGTAAGATGTTCAAGTGTATGTAAATTGACTTTAATGAAATCTTGTCAGAAGAATAAATTTTCAAAGCACAAAGCCAACAGCATGCAGGACAATGCAGTTATCCTCTTCTAAACAAAGGCACTTCATACCAAATTAATTTCCTCTTAAATAGATTAATAACTCTTCCTGCTGTACTTCATTATATTTCCAAAACAAGCCTAGAAAAAAAAGAGGGGGAAAAAAAAGAAAAAAGAAAGAAAGAACAAGACCAACCAACTACTTTCATTAAAACTGATTATTATACAAACTGAACAAAACAGCCATTGTACTACAAGATGGATATGATATCAGGAGATTAACGGGATATGAACACTTTCTGTCTGAAATCTGTTTCAGAGCTAGACCATCTCAAAACCAACTAAAAAACTTTAATTAAAATATCCAATTACTTATGGGAATACAGTTGAAGTCTCAGTTCACTCTCTAATGGACTTGAAATCCATGTAGAAAACCTGTGTAAAAAAATCAGGTGGAGTTCTCTCTCATCCAAAAGCACATCTCATATCTTTTCAAACTTGTGCTTTTTAAACAGATCCTCTCCTTACATCAGTAGCTTACGGTGCTCAGTTTCATTCTTTCACATAGTTATGGGCAAGGTGTGTCAAACCTAAAGCTAGATTGTTTATTAGACACATAAATATTTATCTTATGATTCACACAAAGTCCCCAGTTTGCTTTTTTATGCTGTTCTCTTACACTGTACATAAGAAAGAAAAAAAAAAAAATCAAACTGCAGAGCCATACAACCTAAAGGCAAAGAAATGTAAGACATAAGTATAGTGAAGACTTTCTGTATCCCAGGTGCACTATGCAGTTTTCTTTTCTGGGAATAAGGTAAATAAGCAAAGGAGCAGGAAAGAAAAGTATATTTCACTTTTGGGAACACCTACACAAGAACTCGCAGAGAAGACTGCAACAGCTGTCAAAGGTAGCCCATAAATCCCTTGTACATTAATACACCCCCTGTACAGACTTTTTACCCTACACAGCTATTTTTTTTTTGGCTTCCAAGTATATGCTTGTTTACATAAATGTTAATGAAAATCAGTTTTTTGGGTTCTCAAGTGAATAAAAAGAAAATGTCAGGTTTATATTAGCCTGCACAATCTCTTTTTTTTTCCCTTTGTATTTCCTGTTCTTTTCACTGAGGCAGGAATTCCGTGGGGGAATAAAAACTCAGAAGTGTGTATTTAGAGTCAATAACACACTGTATGCACACAGAGCTTCTGACTTGAAACTGGGACATGACCAAATAGATACGTTCATTTTCTAATTCTTGACTATTTGACTTTACAACTTATATGTCTGCAACCTATGGCAAGGAGATTATTACCCGAAAAGAGAGGAAGTGGTTCTGATTCCAGGTATAATTAGCAGAACCCAACCCAGCTTCAAGGAATTTCTGCCATGATGAAGAACGCTGTTTGCATACAACCTCTACAAGAGAAGTTGGCCTTTCAGAAGCAGATTCAAAAAGGCTGACTGGCCTACCTGGTTTTCACTTTGTCCCCTCCACCCTCAGCCCCTTACCAGGTAAGTCCCAGAGCAGTAATTTTTGCTACTAGTGCTTTTGCAATGATGTATTTTAGATGTTCTCTTTCCTTTACTATTGTTTCATTAGACTGCTAAATCTTCCCTAGCAAATGCCACTGGGGATTGAAACAACAATTTCTGAAGGTGTGTAAGTGAAAGCAAAGCAATTAAAATGCATAGGACAAAAATGTATAGAACAAAGCTTGAGAGCTTCCTTGCTTACAAATATCTAAAGTTCAAATAATCACTCAATAGGCGAAAAGGTCTAGAGACCCATCTATATAAATATATATAAGAAATACAAATACAAAAGCACAGAAACTTTACATAAATTGTTAACTAAAAAATAAATAGAGGTATTAAATTTCCTTGTTTCTAATCTGAAGATTCAAATGAGGTTAAACTTGAAAACACAGTTCAATTTCATTATGAAAATGAAGTTGTCTGCCTTAATTACTTAATTGTATTGCCTGTGGAGAGGTGTCTGGCAGCTGTACCTTCTATAGCTAGTCAAAAAATAAAAATAAACTAATCATAGAATCATAGAATCAT
>NW_008586320.1:0-22172 GCF_000691845.1 Merops nubicus | reverse complement strand
GCTCTGCTCACCACAACACATGGAGTTATTCCTCTGTTTTCTAATAAGTTCTGCTTGAAATTTCTTTAGTTCTATAATTTGGAAATTAATACTCGCATTTCTGCTATAACCCTCAAGTCGTTTTATTTTCTCCAAAAAAAGGACATGAGCAGGTGCTCACTTCTAAAGGAAGCCTGTAGATATTTTTGCATTACCACTTCACAAGGACTTTGTTTTCCTCTTGCCTGCCAACAATTGATATTATGACCTCAGTTGCTCAAGTTATTCCAAATCCACTAAACTTACCAACTAACCCATCTTTAAGTTGATACACTACAGCAGCTGACAAATAGGCTGCACAGTTAAGTGGGAACTATCAGAATGGCTGTCTTTGCCCTTGCACTATTTGTAGGCCATAAAGTGAGCATAATCTGACCTATTTTCAAATAACTGCACATCTATCCACTATGCACACAAAGCCTGCAGACCAGCCTTACTATGTAGCACATTTGAAAAATGTTGAACACAAAAACAATCATCAGCAAAATCACTGAACAGTGATCTTATCAACATGTTCACCCTTCAAGTCTATTCCAGTCTCAGCATCCCACTAAGAACAATGAAAACAGAACAATCATTGTTATGTATGGTAGTTATGAGCCAAATGCATGTTAAGCTGCACATTAGCATTTAAATTAAACTAATTCACTTCTTAAAACACACTTATGAGCCCAAACTTGAATCAGAGGTACAGCTGTTAAACATGCTTTGAGTTCTCAAGGAAGGACAGGTTCCCTGTCTATACTCCCCACAACAATAAGGGAGGGAAAAAGAAAAGACCACCCTTTCTAATGGTGGCATTTTCCTTTTGCCTACAATGTATGGTTACTTCCATTTGTATTTCAGAGTCTCTTTGAAGATTTCAATATTCCAACATCCCACAGTATTTCCTCCCCTTCTTTCGATATACACACCAGCCTGCATTTTCCTAGCCCCACTGTGCCTATGTAGTCTCCTATGAGTCCTGCTCATAGCCCAGGCAATGTGACTGCTGGAATGAAGTGTTAAGGTACACAAGTTGTCCCAGGAATCTACACACAGTAGTACAAAGACCTTTGGGGGCAAGTTTTCCTTGCAGACTGATCACTTTGTATGCATCCAACATTTGTGGCAGTTCCAGATTGTACTGAACTGTATGGTGCAGAAAAACAAGCTTGGCTGCTTCTTTAATCGGTTGTTTTACAGTTAACTGGGGAAGAAACACCCTCCTTGATCTTTGTTTTCCTCTCACAGAGCACATTAGTTTTCCATTCTCTTCCACATGCTGGAAGAATCTAGCTATCCATTCACTAAGAAGCGAGCCTAAGAAAACCCTCTTTAACTCCATATCATCATAAAAAACACTGGAGTTCTAATTCTCACCTAATTTTGATAGACTCTATGCAAAATAAACCCAGGGATTTAAACAGAGTTATTTGTCATTTAAATTTGTACAACTCACATCAGGAACACATCAGGAACAGTACATCAGGAACCTCAAAACCAAAATCATTCTTACCTTAAATGCACAGATGTTTTGTTGTTGTTGTTGTTGTTGTTGTTTTTTTTTTGTTTTTTTGTTTTTTTTTTTTGTTTGTTTGTTTTTGTTTTTGTTTTATTTTAGTGACCGGAGCCGAGTGGGGGAAAATTGTTTGTGTGGTTGGTTTTTTTTTTCCATTACTAACTGTTGTAGCTGCTGATGGTCCTACTTATGATTCCTGATGGCAGCACTTTGCCATACAGGTCATCACCACCTCCACACTTCTCTCAGAGTGTCACAAGGTAGTAACTCTAAGGAGCCAAATCAAGTGAGAAATCTACTGTTTACTATAATTGCAGAAGTTCTGATCATTATGCACACCTTTGCCAGCAATTAATGTCACTGCTGTCTCTAAAAAAGCTAATTAGGTAATGGCTTAAGGAATGCAGAATTGTTCAGAGGTGTTAGTTTCTAACATAGGTAACTTTACTTCTGAGCCTGACTCCAGTCCTTTACACAGGTTTTATCTGAGATTGAGCTTCAGGTGTACTACTTTTTGGCTAAAAGACTATAGTTTACCTTTATCCTTCCTTCTTTGGCAATCAAATATTCTGAATGCCAAAGGACATTATATCAAGGATTATTATAAAGAAACTGTAGACAAGTATAGGGAAATTTGTATGAAGCCAATGTAGAATAACACTCTAGGAAACAGAAAATTTTCAAAGGGCTAATATCCTAAAAATCTATCTTACAGTATCATCATAAGGTAAATAAAGATCTTTCTACCACTTAGAAAACTATTTTATAATGGCTTCCTACCCCTTCAGGCTTTATGTCATGTTATGCCACAAAAGGTGGGAAATTGCCATTCTAGATGTGACTACAGGTCCAGCCTGAGTTGTGAAGACTGATATTGACCATTGGTGGATACTCAATGTCATAGCATAAGAAGGAGGAACATGGTAACTGAATATGCAAGTAAAAATAGCATAATGGATTATAGTATTATTATGGCAAGAAGTCTGCCCTTCTAGTCAGTACACTTCAGAAATAATAATGAAGTTTTGTATCTCTACAAAGAATACACATGCGTAGAGAGGAGCTGTAAAAGAAGTAGATTTAGTAACATGGAATTTGTCGTGAGCGTCAGACATAATAGGTAAATATGCAAATATTTTCCAGAAGCTAACTGGAAGTATTTTTTTAAAGTATTTAAATTTTAAAGTATCATGTAAAGCATCAGTTGACCACACACTTGAAAAATCCAGTCCTCCAAAAGATAGAAATTTTTTTTATAAAATTGCTCTCAATCAAAATATTAAAAATAAAAATTCCCAATAAAACTGCTATAAAATAGTTGGGTTTTTTTTTTTCTGTTAAACTTTAATACTAAGGGGAAAATGTTCTGAAGTTACTCATTAAGTAAATTAAACATATATATTTTACATACAGATGATATCATTTATGAATCAAGTGGGTATAATTGTCTCATCCCAATCAGTGGGTGACAAGGGATGTGAATCTTTACAAACCCCTGAAAACGGGCTGTCCCTGCACAGCAGGGCCACAGAGGTGTTGGAGCCACAGTGATGACTCAGAAACACAATACAAAACTATTTATTGTCACTTCCTAATGACAAACAATAAGCGCTGTAGATAAAGGCACATGATAGAACACCTGCTTACCTATTTGCAATCTAAGGCTGAAAATGTGGCACTACATAATCTTAATAATCTTAATAAAAAGGAGCAGAAGAAGGCTAGAGAGTAAGATAGAAGAGGAAAGAAAGATAGGAGAAAGTTAAGAGAAAAGAAAAGGTATCACCACCTGCAGATCCAGCAGCATTGTCTTGAGTTGAGGTCCTGGTCCGTAGGTGGTAGGTCAACATTGACTCTTTTGTGTCTTGAGTTTTCATAGAGATTTGTCCTCCTCTTGGGGAGTGTCTAAGTTGGCAATGTGTATTGTAGACTTGAGAATCTTCTTAAAATGAGGTGAGGGGCATTTCATGGGGTCTTGGGTGGTCACTTTGATCAGATGGCCCCATGAAGAGACTGGTATTTCACCCTGTCTGTGCACATGCTCTGTGGGAGTCAGGGGAGTGAAGTTATTCAGCCCTTCCTCTGCTGCAACCTGCAGCTCTTCCTCTATCTTCACCACAGACGCTGCAGCTGTGCAAGAACAATTCTCAAACTCCACCACAGAGTCTGCACTTGTGTAGGAGTTTCAAGACAAGTTCACCTTATTGTCCTTGACAATAACATTATACACATATATAAATATTGTAAAGATAATTCTGAGAAGACTTGTAAACTTCCCATGAACACTCTGTAAACTGTAATCACTTTATTCCACTGTAATTAGAAAGAAATTCTCAAGTCTTTTCTGGCTCCTAGCTATCAGAACATATGAACACCTTACAGCGTTTAATGATTTTCATTTCAGAACACTGACTGATGAAAATGCTATGCTTTCATTAGGGGGTTGTAAAGGAAGTCTAGGGCATAGAAGCTTTAAAAGCGTGGCATGGCTTTGTCCCAGCCACACTGGAAATCTGTGAAGCAGCCCTCCATTCTTTATAATGACTAATCACTGGATCACACTTTCTCTCCATCTCTTTGCTTAATGGCTGCATCCCTCTTGGAGCTGGGCTTTGTCTGGGATAAGGACGGACCCCAGAATGTATCGTCATTGCCAGCCTGCTCAGGAGATAACCAGGGCTGAGACAGCAGACCGATCTGTGCTGATAGGCACACGAAAAAACACTTTCGCAGAGCCTGTCTAAATTACAGCCAGGTCTAGCCCACAGTATTAATTTCTCACTTCCAAAAGAATGAGGAAGCCAGTAAATCTTTCAATGAAACTGGAAATAGAACAACTCTGTTCTATATAAATGTGTGAAGCAGAAGTTCAAAGGTTATCTCTGTATCATGGCCTTATATAAGATCAGCCTGCTACCATGTCAGCATCATATGGTAACACTTTAAACACTTTCTTTAAGCATTTCATTTAGGAAACAATTACTGTAAGTTTTTGTCTAATATAATTAATAGGTCAAGCAGCACTTATTAAGTCTTTAGGCATTAATTAACATTTAAAAATTATCACATATGACAGATTAATTAGATATCAATCACTTATTAGAACTACTGACATTTAATAAGCATTTTAATTTATACCAAACTATCCTGCTGTACATATCTTTCCTAACTACAAGTATCTGCAAATAGTACTTAAGGAGTTTAACATGTTAACTTTTATTTTTTCTTTCTAATTACCATGTACATAGAAACCTGATTTATACTTTATGTACTTTAGTCAAAAAAACATATCTTTTCAATTCACTAATGAATTACATAATTTTGAATAAAACACATGACATGCATATTAACATTTTTAAAGCATCATAGAAATTAGCAGTATCTTTGTCCTCTTCGTGTGTCAGATTTGAACTTAAATCCTCTTCTGATTCTATTGTCCTGTCCTGAGGAAAGAAATCCAAATGTCCAAGTGTTAATTGCTGACCTCTGTCACCCCTTAATTATTCATTCTCGTATCTTCTTTGATACTTCCCTTGCCTGCCTGCCTCCTGTTACCAAAATCTTGCCATTAGACACTTCACAGGTATGATCTCTCTCTTGACCTAATTGTACTTATTATCAGTCAGTTTCTATAATATTAACGAGGTACTTGGGATGACATATAAAAACCCTACGGGGTGCCCAAACTTTACAAGAGTAATGTCCACATTGGCAGCTTGTCAGGAACTAGAGAGCTATGTTTCTTCTGCACATACTTTTGCATATTTTTTCCCCGCTAATACATGCACTAACCCACAAGAATCTCATATATTTGCAACTTTGCTGAACGAATAGAAATCACCTGTTTATTCATTAGATGTTTTTAGGCTAATGCACACCTATGTTATAAATTAAGCAGGAATTTTAGAGTGTGTAAATATGGTGGCTTTCCCAGTTTTCTCTGTGCATGTGCTTGGAACAGTACTGGACTGTGTCACCTGGAAGAGGAAGGCAGCATGGTAATAGCCTGCAGCAGGGAGGTGTGAGGTGCTTTAAACTTGCACTTCCAGGAGTGGACAACATCCTTGTTTCTCTTTCTGCCTCTATTCTACTCCATAAACAGTAACATCTGGTAGTGGGACATGTTTTACAGTGCTATCCATGTGAAGCTACAACCAGAGCCACAGAAGAATGTGAGAGTGTGAGTCAACCACAGGACTTTCACTTGCAGTGCATAAGACTTGACAGATTTGTAGCACACCTGTGATGGCTTAATTGGGCTAGCACAGATAGCACACAGAGTAGTAAAAACAAGCTTTCCGGATGTTCTGGAAATGTCCATGAGAGTATCCAGACTGTCATCTTTCATTACAGCTGTGACTGGATTAAGATACCAAATGTAGGATAACATGCTATATTTTCATCTTTTTCCTTGCATTTTTGACCAAGCCTGAAGATAATTAACTGGCTTCAATTAACTGTGTAGTACTTACATGAAGCCTGGAGGTAATTCACTGGCTTCATGTAAGTACTACACAGCTGTTCTCATGAGAGTAAGAATCAGATCAGAGGAATGAAACTGTGAAGAAGCAGTTGACTTGAAGGCTACATAGCAAGAAGATCTTGCAACACCGAGTCTCAGAACGCCATGCCAGTCTTGGGGTTCTGAAGTAAACTAGTTTCCTAGGATCTCTCAGTAGTTAACAGAGAATGACAAATGTCACCAAAGAAGCACTCAGAGCAAAAACAAAACTCATTTCTCGAGTACAATCCATAGCCCTTTAAAATACCTTGACTCTCTACACAATGCTCAAGGAGGATTAAATGGGATTCACAACAGACAGCATGTTGTGCAAGGTTTATGTAATAGAGGAGGTCAAGATTTAAATCCTGCACTTATGTCAGAGCAGGTTTACAACTCATAAACCTCTCCTGCACTAATGCACCTGTGTCCCTCCTTTCAAAAAAACAAGCACCTTGTTCTTGTAAAACACAGAGGTCAGGGGTTGGTGTTCCTACTATCTAAATGGGATTCAGGCTGAAGGGATTAAAATCCACATAACTATGTGGCTGTGAGATGCTGAGGAATCTGTTCATTTTGACACTGTGCTACTTAGCAGAAACAAATGCAGAACTCCTGAGGCTAGAGAGAAAAATGGAATCCTAGTTGCTGCAGTTGTCTGCTGAAGGAGAGGACGCCTACCTCTTGACCCTATCTCCAAGGACTCTTATAGTGCTTTATAAATCAACAGTGAATGAAGCCATAATCAGGCCTAGCAACCAACATCAAAACATATCTTTTAAAATTTTAACCCTCACCAAAATGTCATTTAGGGTGCTTGCTCTTTCCATTTCCAAGCATCTGCTTGGCAGAACACAACGCCTCTTGACATCAGGAGATTCCTATTTTCTTCTTTTTTTAAGCGTACATTTAAGACTGATTTGTTTTCGTTGACTTTTAACTGACATTAGCTAATTATTAACTCTGCAGGATAGATTAAATTTTAATTTTAATGTCATTGTAAAACACCATGAGCTGCCTCAGCATGATAAGATGCTATAGAAGTTTAAACTGTTGTTATAAGTTAGCCACCTGTTCAAAACGTTAAAAATCTACACGTTTAAATCAATCACTCTGCACTGGATACCCCATCAAGGCTAATGTTGATAGATTATACTCTTGGCTGTGGTTGATACAGTCATTAGTCTCCAGAACGGTAGTATATTGGACTTTATTTTGTAGAGTTTTAGTTTGGTTTGCAATGTCATTTTTCAAAATCCTAAATACACTCTAATGTGTATTTTCCAATCTGCTAAATTGCTCAGAGATTATCCTGGCCAAACAGTAACTTCTGAAGTTCTGTCTGGTGTACGAGACGTGCTGAAGATGTACTGTTCCAGAAGGAGTTCCTGGAAATACTGTAGAATCATAGAAAGTCCTATCTTCATACAGTTTTCACCATCTCTGGGCCAAATCAGAATTGGTTAAAATGACAGACTGGAAAAAAAAAAAAAAACAAAAAAAAACAAACAAACAAACAAACAAAAAAAACCTATATCTTTGTGCCTCAGGAGATGGCAGATGAATCTTTAGACTGAAGCACATGAGGTTTCTGTCGTAGGCATGCTATATAGACATGAAAAAAAAAAAAATATCACTTATTCTGGATTTTCTACCTATGAATCAGAGCTAATATTTTTTCCCATGCCTATCTTCTCTCTTCACATGGTCCTATCTTCTCTCTTCACCTGGTAAGCTCACTTGGGTAAATACTTTCTTACTGTAAGCAAGAAAGTTATTTCTATAGCTCCAATAAAGAAAGGCAGCACACTGAGGCAGCGTATTTTAGTAGATTTAGTTCTGCATTCAGGAAACTGACTTTATTACCTCCTTGTGCTCAGAAAAAGTTTGTAAGTAAACCAAAAGACATGAATTTCATAATTTTATTGTAACAGAAACAATCTTCAGCAGCCCTGAAGCTGAATGATCTGTTTAGCTCATTTGTTATTTTCATTTAGATGAATATGAATTCTTTCTAACACCACACACAAAAAAGCCACATTGTTTGAGACAGGTGACAGCAGACTCTTCAGTTTCCCTTGGTAAGACACTCTTGCCAATTCCTGGAGTAGGAATTCAGTTAAGGATTCCCCAAAGAGATACATTTTTAACTTTGTTATTGAGGACGAAAAAAAGGTGAGAGAGGATTTAGCTGACTGTGTGAAGCTTAGGATGGGTTTACCAGCCGCACCCTTCTGGGATTGTGTTTCCTGCATGCAATGTCTATGCATAGGATACGAAGAATCTGTGCCCTGACAATGACTACTAGTATCAGTGTAGCTGCTAGATGACAGAGGGACAGAGGACCATACACAGGTCCTGACATTAAGAGGCACAAACTGGCTTGCATCCATGCTGCTGAAAGCAAGCTTACCCTAGAGCATGCTCCCTGTGCCCACATGACACAGCTCTATGCCCTGCGTGTCTCAAGGACCTGCGTGTTCCTCCTATGAACACAACGTATAATTACTGTTTTTGTGAATTTTCAGTTCAGTGTTTAAAAAAGAACTGAAGGTCATGAATCATCTTTATGCCTCTGAATGCATTTTAACATATGTCAGTATATTTTGCATGTCACGAGCTGTCCTATGAGTTGTTCAAGGGCTATCTTGAAGTGAATGTCTTGCAATGACACAGATCATGGCAAAGAAGAGAACAATCAAAGAGAAAATAAGAATCAAATTCTGGTGTCCAAACGTTTTGTCTGGGACTTTTATTCACCAATATAAGACTTTCCTAATTCTTGTAGATGACTTAGATGATGTCTAGTTTGCAGTGGGGTTAAAAAGACCTTAGTATTGAACCACATTTTTTTTCTAGTACAGACAAGTCCTTTGGAATTTCAGAAAACTTTACTGTACCTTTCTTTAGAACTGTAATTTTTTGCCTCTTTCCGTTTGGATTTTTTTCAGTAACTTAGTAATGGAAAGATGAAAGGCTATTTGACAGGTTTTTTGGCAGATGTGTGCAGAGTATTTCTGTCCTCGCATTTCTCCACAAAACAATTTTGCGTAAACTACAAGAGATACTACAACAAAGGGGATTATGGAGACCTGACATACTGTGTCATCTGTCATTTCTGACAAATGTAAATGCAAGAATAAAATCCTAGGTTGAAAATCAGAAAATATGAGTCAGGGTTGAGTGAAAGGGCATCAAAGACTCCAGTTCCAGGCTCTTTTTCCTTACCTCTGTTGTTTTTGTCAGATTTATCAGCATAGTTTGTTTCTTATTCTGAGTTTTTCTTGGATGTAAATTTGCCTTCTCTTTTAAAGAAGCAATACAAACCAGCAGTGGCTGTGAAATGTCTGCTAGTACAAAAAATACAGATTAAGTTATGGAGGGCGGTTTCTGTTAGAGGAAAATATATCCAACAGCCCAAGAAAGGCAAGGTGAATGCCACTTTGTGTCCCCAGAACTGACCAGTATTGAGGCTGCAGATGTGTTCTCAGCAGGCATACACACCAAGCACAGATATATCCAGATATACACTGTCACATGCATCACAGACACACACAACACCCACACAAACATAGACAGGACCAAGAGTCTCCTCCTGCTCCTCTTTCTGGCTGCGCAGAATGGAAGTCCACTAGTGAGAACATATACATACATAAGTACAGTGTGTATCTCTCTGGCAGCTAGGCTCAGATGTTCTGTCCTGTAGCTGTCCCCTGATTCCAATCTCACCAGTTGCTGCCATTTGGACATTCAATCCCCTAAAGCTGCAGTCTCACTCCTGTTGCTGGTACAGATAATTGCACAGGCACACAGTTGGCAAGGACTTCCCTCATCCATACAGGTGATCTCCTTGTGCTCTTATCCCTAGACACACAGGCTGGTCTTCAGAGATTCATCCACCTCCTAGGTCCCAGGCACTTCACCTACCCACCATCTAACTCGGCTTGATTCTCACTAGCGATCCCTCACTCCCTTGCACATCTGCACACATTCCAGGTGCTGCACTGCAGACGTATGGGCGTATGTGACTCCTGATCTGACTTCAGTTGCTCCACTCAGCAGGGTATTATTTGGGGTCTCCCAAAATCCAGCAGGTGTTAGATGCATGCCTTATATCTGAGTGGAGTGCATATTCTCCCTTTGAATCCATCAGACTCGGCACAAATACTTACCTCCATTTAGACCAAGAAAACACCAGCATCTGTAAAACAATGGACTGTATATCTGTCAGAACTTTGGCCAACAAATAAACAATAGGTAATTCTCTGTCTGCACACACCCCTCGTCTATATTTCAGAAAATGTTTCACTTAGTTTACAAGCAGCAGAATTTCACAGTCACATTAGCATCTGGGCTTTTATTAGATACATTTGTACTATTCATTAATGATTACATTTTATGGTAATTGTTTTTTGCTTTAACAGATACAGCCTTGGTCCTCTATGTATTGTAACTTATCTTTAGAAAAGCACTCAGACTTTCAGAAGGTAAAAAGCAGAAAAAAATACACTGAGAATTATATAAAAAAATAATTTGGCAATATCCATCTAAACAAGACTTTGGGATGAGTAAAATCTTATACATTTTCTGTTGACATTTGCAGAACAAGCTGAGCAGAAATGAAAACCTGAAAAAAAAAATTATATGCTATGCAGTAAACTTTGGAAGAACTTCTAGAAAATTACCCATTGAGAAGGTAAAAAAATTCTAATGTATTCATGTTGCTAGATGAAATCCCTCTCTTATCTGAGTAGTTTGCTGTCTGCTGCTTTTGGAGCAGCACAGAACAAAATACAAGTGAATCTGTATTATTAAAGGGCACTAAAAATTTATATTTAAAGTATAGAGAATGGAAAACAGTTCTTTAGTAAAATTGTGTGTCTATCGGGGATAATGTTTTCTTTTTATTTTTTGATAGAGCAGAAATCTTCCAAGTAATGTGTTGTAACTGTATAAAATTGAACTGCAAAAAGAAAGTTTTTTCAAGGGTCGTGTATTCTGGCGTTTATTTAACCTGTACTTAAACAAAAAATAAAAATAAATAATTAAAAATCACTAATACTAATAAACAGCTTCTCAAAGCAGTAGCTGTCTGTTTAATTCATAGGAAAGAATTTTTCTAAGGGGAGTGACTCCCTATCTAAATTGTTGGGATCTGCATTTGATTTAGGTGACTAAGCCCTTACTAAGTGCCAAGAGAGCTAAGTGAGTAAGCCCAGGGAGTGATCCATCTCACTCTACATTTTACTTCTGCATGTGGTCTACATAAATGCAGCATAGGTTCAGTTCAAGTGTCACTTGCAGGTATTCAAGATACTAGGAACTATAATCCTTTGGAACTTGAAAATATGACATGGTACTTACAGGGAAGGTGTGACTGTAGACAAAGAACAAAAGGTCTTGTGAAGCTATCCAAAGGTACACTTAAGCATCCAAGAGGGCACTTAGACACCTCTTCTTAGGCAACTTTAATGTATCCTCCCGCTTAAGCCTCGGATGAAAGCCATCTGAGTTTGCCTGGTACATAAGTTATTGCCATGTTGTATGCTCTGTCCTGATATCTATTCAGTCCTTTTTTTCTCTACACTTAAAGAAATAAAATTGTAAATGAGATACATGAAGTAAACTTTTCTTCTCTATTCAGCACTGATAAGGGCCACAGACAGAATACTCTTTCCAGTTTCAGGAAAGATAGTTTAAGAATAAATGAAAATTGAGCAGAATCTAACAGACAGCCACAAGAATGCTGTGGTCTATGGGTAATTTATAGAAAGGAAAGTTTTATGAAGGGAAAACTAAAATTAATAGAAATCCATAAAAGTAGCTTCTCACTAAAGCATTTTTTCCCCTAGATTCCATTGTGCTTCATAGTCACTGTAACAAAAATAAATTGGCTTAATTTTTAAGGAAAGAAGTTTAAAATTAGAATTTAGGATGTCTGAAATGGTAAGATTTTGTGAAGAAAAGTGGCCTCACAGGTAAGATAATGGGATCCCTTTCACTGGATATTTTAAAGTACAGCACTAAAAAAAACCCAAATGGATATTTGAGATGGTTTTGATTCTAACCAACTACTTCTCATTCAGTTTTTAAGAGATTATCAGATGGGATTTTGAGGCACTTGCAGTTTATGTTTCTGAAGCTTGTTTAGTGCTTACATAGCTTTAGTCAGCTGGAAACTAGGTTCCTAGCCTAAGCCAATCCTCTAAACTCCCCTGACAGTGAATGGTGAAAGGCAAATCCTGTGAGTGATTCAATTCATCCCATCACAGGCCAGGTGAATGACTAACTGGAAGTAGTTGTGGCTATACCTGGATTAACCTGCTGGGGTGTCACAGTGTTAAAGAGGTGAACAGTGAGATCCTGATCTGTGACAGGGCAGGTTAGACACCAAGTGGGTATCTAACACCAGAAAATGGGAGTACTTTACAAGCATATGATAGAGAGGTAGCCTATATCTGTCTGTCGATTTTAAGGGACCCCAGACAATTAGCTTAGACTAATTTCTGAAGATGAGGTGAACCTTACATTTTTTGAGTATAAGAACTTTGCCAGATCGACATCTTTGAAAATCCTGCTTTGTGAGGATGAGTAAACAAACTGATTTCCCAAAAGAATGGAGGACATACACTATGGCCATAGGCTGCTCTTCTGGGGCAACGATAGGCAGACTCAGAGGAACTATTTTCACAAAGGCCAGGGACTTCTTAATTTGTGAATAAGTTTAGAAAATTGAAGATGTATGAACTATGTACTTAAAATTCACTATATCATTTTCTCATAATGAACACACGTTCTTATCATGATACAGCCTTGACTCAACCTTAAATGTTAGAAAATGTCATAATATGAATGCTCATAGGCTGTTGTATCTTATGTTTCAAGAACAGTAAATTCTATTTTCTGGGCTACCTTCATTTAGCTTTCTAATTATAATTCAGAATTTTTACCTTTAAATTCATTTTTTTATTAATGGAACCTAGTATGATGTAGATTTTGAGTACTTACTGTAGCCTAAACAATCTGAAATTCAATTAAAAAAACCCCATAACTTCATAGAGCTAACTGAACAATTAAAATTTTTTAACTTCTATTTATGATAATTTCCATACTTCTCGGCCAAGCATGAATTTTATGTGGGATTTCCTCCTTTCTTTTTCCAAAGCAGCTTTCAGACAATACTGGTAATTGAGCTTTTGCCACTATATTTTATTTTTGTAAGCACAGATAACATTTTGAATGTACAGATTACTTCATTTGAGAATCATTAATCATGCCTACAGTTATCTAGATATCTCATAAACTGAGACTAAGCCTTAAAAACCCAGGTAGCTTTGGCTTCCAAGAATTCCTGTCAAAAAGACAAAGAGAAAACTATGTCTTCTTCTGAATAATAGAGGCAATTCTTGAGTCAGTTTTTCTAATGCCCTGACACAGTGTCTCAGACAATAATGAAACGACATAGTAACTCTCTGGAATGCATTTGAAGACATTTCAGAGCCAGAGGAAAACTATGAAAATAAACACATAACTTTCTGCCTCTTCCTAGCATAGATGAGGGCAGAAATAACAAATAAAAGTTCAGTGTATCTGAGATAAGTGCCAATTGGCTTTACAAGAGTGGAAATTTCTACCTTTAAAAATAAACAAACAAAATGAAGACTTAAAATGGTGGCTGTCCAGTTCCCTTGACTGCACACGTAAGACTAGGATTAAATATGAATTTACATATGATTTCACTGATGCAATTAATTCAGTCAAGTAATTTAACTGATTCTCAACTATTAGGTGTATTCACACAGCCATCCCAGAGAAGTATTGTACATTGCTCTAAGTAGAATCTACCCTAAATATCTATTGCACCTACTGCCATCTTAGCACTCCAGTAATAGACTTTAAATGGTAGCTAATTTTATATTTATATGCTTTTCCATGCAAAATTTAATGGACAGCTGCACTTCTGATAAAAAAAAAAATAAACAAAATACAATAAATTGTCAATAGGTAGTATTCTAGATTTTAAACCCCAGAAGAACACCAAAGAAAAGTCTGTCACAGGTAACACATATCTTTGATTAGTTTAGTATTAAACATATGGACCATAAATGGAATTCTGCAGACTCAGGATTAAAGGAATGTATAACTATGGGGGTTCTTTACTGAATATTTCATTCTTTGGTGTATTTAACTACCTACGATGTTACTTCAGAGGAAGACGCCCACAATTTGCAAAGATGAAATGTGAACTAAAGGAAAGATGGAGGCATTTCAGGCTATTTTGGTGTTCTGAGATATTCTAGCTACCCCTTTTTTGTTTTCTGGGATTTTTTTTGAGTGTATGCAGGTCAATTACAGCTTTACATTTATAGCCTTAGAGCAACCAGGAATAAAAGCTATCAGCATGTTCCAGCTGTGTTTCTTCTTAAGATACTGACTATAGAATCTCAGTATTCCAATTAAATCTGATGGTTCTAATAGCATAAATCTGCCTTAGAATACTGTAGATATAGGAAGAATGAACAGAAGGAGTGCATCATCTGTGACCTGTGATTCTCTAGTGTTTTGGCTGATAACGCAGTAGAGTTCCTTCAGGGTGTGTAGGTCAAGAGAATATGAATAAATATATTTGAATTATCCTTTGCTTCATGACCGGTGGGTCTCAAATTATGAAAAGTACCAAACTAACATCATCAGAGATGCTTTAGCTCTGAACAAGTAGACCTAAGTGAAAAGGTGATGTCTGTAAGATTTGGCAGTCCAACAGCATTCTTCCACAAAGAATACTTATCTAATATATTAGAGGCAAATTCTTAAGTCTTGCTGATATTTAGTAGGATTTGGCTTTCCTAGGTTTAGTATGCGAGATTGTCCCTGAACCCCTACTTCCAAAAAGAGAAATACACAGATTCAAAAGTACTATGCAAATACAAATTACTAGTTAATAGTATTCTTGTTGTCCAAGAGCATCCCTAAGTAAAAAGATCATGTTTCTTAGCATTTAAAAGTTTTGTTTGGTAGTTTTTTTCCTTCCTTTTTCTTCTAACCATCAACATGTTGTACCAATTATTTTAAAAGCCATTTCACAGTATTTTCTTTGCTTTTTAGTAACAAGGTTACAATTTGTCTTGCCCCCTCCTTATCTTCTTCAGAGGAAGCAATGTCAAACAACAGTTTAATGAGTATCCTACTATCTGAGACCTTTGCCTAACCCAGGAGCTGTGCAAAACCAATTAGAACTGTACATTTGCAAATTGGATGCACACAAGCATGACCAACTTCCCCCTGCCCCCCAAAAACCAGGACTTGACTGTAGCTAAATGCATTTTGAAAGCAAGGTTTGAAGAGTCTTTTGATGATATATAAGTTGCTAAAGTTTTAATATCTTTTTTTTTTTCTTTGACTACAAATCTCCTAATCCAAATGGATACACTGATGTATTTGCTTCTTGAAGTATACGTGCTTCAAATGTCCAAACAAATGATCGTGTGGAATTACTTTGTTTGTTTTAATTTGCTACAGGTTTTTGTTGGCTGGTTGGTTGGTTGGTTTTTAGGTGACGGCTTCTGTGGAGCATGTGAAAAGGGAATGGTCAGACTATGTTTTTCAAAGAAGCCACAATTTTTTCTTTCACCAAACATTGGACAGGCACATAGAGTGTTCAGTTTCCCACACATGTGAGTTCCACCTGAGATGCCCAAATCTATTCTGTTCAGCATCTAGGTGCTACTACGAAAAGACATATGTCCTCAGTCATATCTATGAGCCATATGCACGTGTGATATGGTTTAACTCCAAACAGGCAGCTCAGCCCCACACAGCTGCTCACCCACCCTGTGCAGCATGATGGGGAGAATTAAAAGGGTGAAGGTGAAATAAAGACAGTTTAGTAGGTAAAGAAAAAGCTGTGCCTGCAAGGAAACCAAAACAAGCAACTCATTTACAACTGGGCATCAGCAGGCAGGTGTTCACACCTATCTCCAGGAAAGCTGGGGGCTCCATCACTTGTAGCGGTTACTTGGGAAGATAAATGTCTTAACTCTGGATGTCCTCCCTTTCTCTCTCCTCTCCAAGCTTTATTGCAGAGTGTGATGTCATATCATCTGGGATGTCCCTTTGGTCAGCTGGGGTCAGATGTCCTGGCTTAGTCCCCTCTCAACTTTTTGTGCACACCCAGCCTACTCACTAGTGGGATGGTGTGAGAAACAAAAAAGGACTTGACTCTGTGTAAGCACTCCTCAGAAACAGTTAAAACATCTCTGTGTTATCAGCATGGTTTTCATCACAAATCCAGAGCATAGCACCACAGAAACTACTATGAAACTACTACTACTCTATCCGAGCCAAAATCTATACAAAACGTCAAGTATAAATACCTGAAATAGCAATAGATGACTATGGGTAGTCAATTGAATGAAATCCATACCCATCTAAAAAGATAAGCTGTAATAAAAGAAGATACTGTAGTGTAAGCAAAAAATAATGAAAGTTCAACTAGCTTTTACAATAAAAACATACTTTATGAGAGTCGTGTCAAGCAAAAGGACAGGCATCTCCTCCCCTCAGTATCCTTTCATTGGTGCAATACTCTATATCATCTTTTATGCTATCGTATCTCAATTCTCTTATAACAGAACATATAACCTGCAGCTATTTGTAACATTCATACCTAACACTACTTTTTAAAGAGAGAGAGAGAGAGAGAGGACTAACTCAGGGTAAAGCATTTGGTAAAATCCAAATTTTTGTCTTTTGCACTGCATTGCAAAGACATTCCTCCAGAATAAGTTTAGAGATTTGCATCTGGATGGTCTGACTCTGAATGTTTCAAGTTGTGATCTAAGCCAAAGAACCCATCACCAGGCTGATCTTGAAGCCACAACAGATCCAGATAAGAGCTTTTTAATTTTCTGAAAGATTAATAATAAGCTCTTTCTTTCCATGGGTGGTGGAGTGGGCGTGAGGAATTGAAAACTAACAACCAAACACATTGTGGTTCTGAACTTCAGCAATGGGGGTAACAGAGGACACTTAAGCCAAATTTGCACTTGGAAGTGCAACTATTGGCCGTTGCTCAGTTCTTCACAATATGAAGGTAAAGGTCAGTATTAGTAAAGGTGAGACCACTAATACTTCTAAGTGTTGGTAAGTGGCCATAACGCACTTCAGTACACATAAAATCAGTACACATGAAATAACCTCTCACATTACATACAGGTCTAATCAGCAGGTCCATTAAGCAGTGTATTAAATATAAACCATAAAACAAACAGAAGAACATTAATTCTTTTATTATATCAAACAACAATCAAATTTTTAGGTCAAAATCATTGCCCATGCAATATGACAAAGTGTCCTTTTCAGTCAAAGTCCCTTTCCATGTCATCTGTGTTCGAGAATGGAACCCTTCACTTGTACAGGCTTCTCATTCTGTGAGAGATGTGATTTATTCCCCAGTCTTAACTTCTTCTTCAGAATTATTTTCAAGAATGCCTCTCAAAATAAGAATATTTTCTTTTGAAGTAGAAAGGACTTGTCAGGCCTCAATATTTCTCCTACCTTTCAGTGTATATCCCAGATCCAATATCAAGAAAATGTTCCATCTTAGATCTCATAATGGGCTAGAATTCTTTTTTGCTTTGTTGTTTGTTTGTTTGTTTGTTTTCCCAGCAATAATATTTTTATTCTTTTTTAATTTTTTTTAGCAGTAAATTCCAGGCTACCCTCAGGATTGGAAAGTGTAGGCTGTTATGCTCTCGGGCTATTATAATGAGAGATCATTTGTCCATGTTTCTGTTTAACTAAGAACAGTCTGCATCAATAGTTTTTTCTTACTCTTGATAATCATTGCTATCTGCAAGTTACCTCACGTCTCATATCTGTCATTGTGTTACAGTGTAATTAAAAAAAAAAAAAAAATTAAAAAAAAAAATAATAAAAAAGACCACAAAACAGAACAAACCACAAAGTGTTCATCACTTATAGGAACATACCTTTTATTTCTTAAGTCCAGTATATCAGCACAGAGTCAGCCCTATAACTCCTCTATATTGCAGGTTTCATTATTTAACGTCATGTTCAAGGCAGAGAGAAAATGTGGTTCACTAAATTGTCCACTTGCCCCCACCTAGGTATCTGGGAGCAGATCCAGTCAAATATTATAACTTACATCTACATGATAGCTCTTCATTTCAGATAGTCCTAGAACAGAAAATATTTAACTCCTTATACTGAAGTCAATTAAAAAAAAACAAAACAAAACTGCTTTTAATAATTTGTGGGGGAGTGTCTGGGATGCCAAATATATAGACAAGGTGAGGAGGACTGAATCATACATCTGGTTATCTAATTTAGAAATTATCTTTTTGGTCTTTTCCTTCTGGTTACCGATTGCAATGGTAAGTTAAACTTGTAAGAATAGCTGCATCAAGTCATGCATCTGTCCTGGGTTCAGCTAGGATAGGGTTAATTTTCACAAGCAGCTGGGAAGGGCCACACTCAGGACAGCGAACCAAAGCAGCCAATGGAGTATTTGATATCATGCTGATGTCATCCTGGTTATCTAAGGGAAGGGTTGGCTGTGGGCAAGCACATGGGCAGGTTTTGTGTAGGCAGATGGTTTTGTAGGGCTAGTCAGGCTGGATGGTGAGCACTGCGTTTTATATCACTCACTTTATATATTAGTTCATTACTGTTATTGTTATTACTCTTGTTTCTTCTCCGTGTTGTTCTAGTAAACTCGCCTCATCTCTACCCCTGGGTTTTTGTCTTTTTCTCCTAATTCTCCCTTCCATCTGATGGTGGGGGGAGTAATGAGTGATTGGTTGCATGGTGCTCAGCTGCCAGCTGGGCACGCATCTATGCATCCCACTGCCGTGGTCATAATCAGGTATCTAGGGGAGAATAAGATCAACCCAAAGATGCATGAAGTTTCTTCCTAATGGTCTCACAACTTCCTGCCGTCTATTAGCAGTTAAGGGACTTCAGAAGTTGGACATTATTTCTATGGATACATGTATATTACAATTTTTGTTTCTGTGTTTTTTTCAGTAAATATTCTGATCAATTTCATTTACTACACTTCGATTTGCACCACAGGATAGTCCTAGAGCTTTTGTAAAGAAGCTGACTTCATCTCACCTGCTAAATCAGAAACCTCATGTAACATGAATTGTCTTTAAATAACTGCATTTTATTTTAAACTTTACAACCTCTGTGCTCAGAATATCTAAAAGAACCTGGTTAGAGTATTGGGCTCTGAAACTAACAGGCCTTCAATCCAGAAGATCTGATCAGAGATTGTGTAAGCTAAAGTTTAGTGCATATAGTGTCAAAATTGGGTTTTCAGTACTAATAGTTTCACCCTACCCATCCGACCTCATGGACTACAAGAGTTGTTGATGTATTTACCACATTCATTTAATGATTCCTACAGAAATTTCTCCAAAAATTTCTCAGCTCTTTACTTGATGCCAGGTAAATTCTAAGTACCCACATGAGCACTGCACTTAATCTGGCAAAAGAAACTATTTCACATCTCAGTATAAATACAGTGGCATGTTCCCATCAACAGTTATGACTAGAAAGCAAAGAAAGCCTGCTTTCTCTAAAAGCTGTGATTATAGGATGCCCTGTGTTCTATGTATCTTCTGTCCATACAGGATTCTCAAAGAAAGCCTGCTGAGATTCTGTAGTGCGACTTGGAAAACAAGTAAATCTAGTTATGAGGTCAGTCATGGCAAATACTGAAACTTATGCAAATATCCTTAACGAATCTAGTATGTAGTAAGGCAAACATCAGCCTCTACAAATTCCCTTAAGGTATCTAGGGCTTACTGTATATCATAATCCCCACAGAAGTGTGCATATACACAGCTATTTGACCTAGCACATTTCAGGGAGTCACAGACATTTCAACAACAATCACATAGCTTTCCATGCCTGCATGCATAAACAAGGTCAGAAACAAACCTTGCTTTTTTTTATTTGCTGACAATTTTGAGGTCACAGTAAGTCTTGTGTTCTTGGTCCAGTGATATGAAGCCTAAAACGCACTCTTAAAGTTAATGGTAAATACAAATTTATTCTATATATTATTGGCTTCTGAAAATTCAAAGCAAATGCTGTAAATCCTAAATGATCACTTCACTCCAAAGGTGGAATCCACATTTTTCTGCAATCAGAACTTTTAAAATTATTATATATGATGGGGTGTTAAAAAAATTATTTAGCTCTAATGATAAAAATGTAAGGCCAGAATATTCATATCTAAGGGCCTACCGTCCATAACCTATAACTTTACTTCAGCACCTGAATAATTGTAAGCCCCAGGCATAAAACAGTTTTTATTATTTGATTCAGTGTTTTCAATTAACTTCAAGTGACTATAAATAAAACATAAAATATGAAGCTAAAGTATTCTTAAGGGCTAATGTATCCTCAGAGAATGAAAAATCCTCTCTTGCACTTACTCATAGAGGCCACTGAACCTACATCACAGATTTCATTTTAATCTAAAAAGTAGAATTTCTAGTCCAACCTGTTGTTCAAAACATAAGCAGGAAAATTTTGTTTTCCTGATTATTTAAATGGATAACTCTGAGATCACTATTCAATTTAATAGACTTCCTTTGTTTTCATTTAGGTAAACTACTACATAGGAAGACTTGAGGCATCTGAGCCTAATAAAGAAATACTGAATGACAATGGAACAAACTTATCTTTAGTTTAACTGAGTTTTTCAAAAGTTGCGTTCAACATTCTAGTTTGAATATGTCTAGCTAAAGCTTCCAGTCATCTGACTTCATTATCTGCATGTGAATTACATTTAGAACTACTACTTTCAGAAAACTGACCAGGCAAACAATCAATGGGTAAATTCATGCAACTTCTTTTTTGATAAATTATCTAGAAAGACAATTTCTTTTCACCTGACTTTTGATAGAACAGATATATAGGTTTCCTCTATAGTCAAAGGAAAGAGGTAAATATACTAAGAAGGTGTTCTGTCCCATCCTAAAATCAGTGTCAAAGGAAGTGACATTTTCACTAAATAGAATTTAGGGCAGTTGTTTAACTTTTTAAAGGGTGAAAAATAGTGAGACAATTAAAAATTGACTCCTGGAAAACCTAAGATGTTTCAGAAACATCTGCACCATCATACAGATCATATTTGAACTCCTACAGAATAAGCCTTTATTATTGATCAGTATCTTTAGAGTGCTGACATCAGAACTGAAGATCCTTGTAACGAGCTCATTAATACACTATATTTATAAGAACACCACCTGTTTTTATTCTGTGTATTTGTTATGCATCAAAAGATCCTTTTACAGGCTTAGCCACTCTATCTCACTTGGATTCTATTTTCTCATAATAGAATAGTGATACTTCTAGGACATACACTGTCTTCAAAAAAAGAGCTTTATAAAAGACTTAATTCTAGGGGTTCACTAGTAAAAGAGAAAGAACAAATGCTGCCTTACAAATTACTCCCCTCCTGCAACAGTGGGAGAAGAGATCTATAAAACCACAAACAGAAGTTACTCACTCAGCTCTTCTAAGCTTCTGACATTTGAAAGAGTTTCTGCCTAAGGTGATCACACTGCCATAGACTTGACAGGAGTGCTCTGGACAACTAGAAAGTCGTGTTGTCAGCCAGAACTAGAGGAAAGTCCAGCATTAAGACTGCTGCTGCATGGAAGGGGTTTCAGTGGCAGTGTTAAGGTACCTGTTCAGATATCTACATTGGACTTCCAAATATTAACTTACAGAAAGACTTCCGCACTTCTGTCTAACAGTCTTTTAGTCTCCCTATGCTGGCATTCATCAACTCTTCCTAGTATATTTGCTTTTCATTAGACTGTCCAAATGAAAGAGGAAAAAGGCTTCAGTTATGTCCCTTCTTTACCACAAGGATATTAACTTCAACATTTAACTTAGCTGAACTCTTGATTCTAGATTGTAATGACAATATGTTTTCAACAGAAGGCAAATGGGTATATTAATCATACATAAATTTAAAATTACACAATTAAAAAGAAAGTGAATGAAGTCCAGATCTGTGAAAAAAAACTTGAAGAGCTTTAAACACACAAGAGTTTATTAATATATTATTATATTATATGTTATTTT
>NW_008586319.1:88010-94853 GCF_000691845.1 Merops nubicus | reverse complement strand
GGCCTTTGACACTGTCCCCCACAGCTTCCTCCTTTCTGAGTTGGAGAGATGTTGGTTCAATGGGGACTGTTCAGCAGATAAAAAACTGGCTGGATGGTCACACCCAGAGAGTCGTGGTCAATGGCTCGACGTTTTAACAGGAAGTAAGATCATTTTCAAAAGAGCTATATTTCTCTGAATATCAAACCTCAGAGAGGAATTACTGCCAACCTTCAGGAGTTGAGGAGATCAGTCTTGCTGAGGTGCTGCTGTTATCTTGAGTGGAAAAGGCTTCGTTCATGCTGAGGAAGAGCCTGCTACATACTTCCAGTAGGAAAACAGCCTTTGGAGTTCTCAGTGGAGTGTTCACATTCAGCCCTGAATAAGATCTCTTTACCTGAGGTCAGGAAAACTAGTAAGAAGCAGCTCCAAGAAAATTCTCCTCCCTTAAAAGAAAAGTCAGGTCTTATATATCTGTGTAAACAGGTATGAGCCATCACATACAGTTCCTGGGCATTGAAATGAGAGTGAGGAAGCAGCAAACCATGCTTTCCTTCACTGTACTTTCAGCTAACTGAACTATACAGAAGGGTGGTAGATCATCTCCAGATACTCTGCTCACTTTTAAGCAAAAGAAGATGATCCTTTTCCCCAGTTCAAGTTTATCTATCATAAGATGTGGTCATTCCCTCCTTTGTTAAGCATTAATTTTACATCTAAACTAGTTAACAGTCTTGTGTGCATTCTAATGCACCTTCTGGCCACCAGTAGAAGCCCTCACCTGGCCCCTTGAGTCAAAAGGGCTTTGGATACTTGTAACTTTTCTGTAACAAGTAATTTCTTCTGGTGAAGTTCTTCACTGTACCATGGCCTGCTGTAAGGCAGTTGAGAATGCTTTCCTCTGTCCTTTTTAAAAAGCCAGAGGCAGAGACAACCTCACTTAGGTAGAGCCAGGCTAAGAGGCTGGCAAGCACAGGGAGCCTGTGACCAGCCATGACTGCTGACAGACACACATGGCTTCTTTTGGCCTGCTGGGGTCCATCTTGCCAAAACCCTTGAGACAGCGGGAGCAGTAAGGCAGTGCTTCAGCAAGAGCCAGACCAGTGCAGCTCTGGCCTGTGTTGGGACCACGCTCTTTGCTTCCAGCTCAGGAAAAAGAGACATGCCAGCTGACCCTTAAACAAAGGCTATAAGCCTGGGAGCTTTAACCATCTGGACTGCCTCCTCACAAGATTTTAGGGTCATTTCACACAATTTCTGTGGCAGCACAGTAAATCCCACATAGAACAGAAGATGACATTTTAAGTACTCCAGAGCCATAGCAGGCAAACTTTATGTGCATTATGAAATTTTACTTCCTTTCCTGATGAACATTTTCCTAATTATATGTTTGCAATATTGATATAGCTTTATTTTACCAGGCCAATTGAGCCTGTATTCCCCAGGCAGTGGTACACTGCAGCAAAGAAAAGCCCTGACAGAGCTCTCTTCTCCCTAGGTGCACTTTAGGAAAGATCCGTCACAGAGGAGGAGACACAGCCCCTTTTGAGATATGCTCATATGTTCCTTTATCTCTTCTCACGAGGTGTTTTAAAGAGTTGAGAAAAGCACAAAGATGTTTGACTCACACTATCATCCTGTGCTGTTTTGTAGCACATTGTGCGCAAGGCTCCACAAATAGGATGTGACTGGAAAGCCCAGTCTCGTTACTGGCCTCCCACAGCACTACAGGAAATCAAAAGAAAGCTTAGCTAAGCTTGAAGAAAGTTTTTATTGTTGCCTTTAGAACATCCTTCGAAATTAAGAGCATTTTAATTCAATTTTATTGCTGGAAGAACAAGATCTGCATTGTTCACATCTGCGAGTTAAAGCAAGTAAGAACTCATTCTGGGGAAAGAAGATGCAGGATGACTGTCCTTCCTGGGCCTTCGGTCCCTCACCTCACCCGTGGCACACCCTTCTGAGCTGAGAGAGACCAAAGCCAGGGGGTGCCAGCAGCAGCTCTCTCCCTGCACTGCCACCACACCAGCCCCTAAGCCCTGCCCCAGACGAGCAGCAGTAGTAGGACAATGGCAAGTGACCAGGCTGCGACAGGCTACACAGCCCTGCAGACACAGAAAGGTTGTGCAACATCTACTGCTGCAGCTTCTGACAGTTTCACATGCAAATGTGGTCCATGGGTGCTCAGGGTAGTGCTGAGCCAAGCCAGACACCCCCTAGTCCCTGCAGCTGTTTGCCCTCATCACACAGAGCTGCTCTGCATCTGGGGTCCCTTACTTAAAATTAAATGCTGGGGTTTTTTTGCCTGTTCAAGATGCCACCTTCACTCCTTTTCACTTGCTTGCATAGAGAAAAGATAGTTACGACCAAGTTATGTAATGAAATCTACCCTGGGAGGGAAGGAAGTTCTCCGTAAGACAGTAAAAACGCTATGGCTCAATGTCCATGGCCCTCACTCTGAACATACAGTCTGGAGGAGGCTGCTATCACGTGGGGCATCCTTTGCATATCAAATTCCTTTTATAGAACTTTTGCAGCTAAAGGTAAAGGATGTAAATGGAAAGCAAGTAGCATGCTAGAGAAGCCAAAGGTTGGTTTCTGGAATTTTCACCGGGCTCATGTGTGTCTTGGATAAGACTTCCTTCTTCCAGCAACTACATGTCCAATTACAATTGCAAAAAATTCCAGGCATAGGCTCACAGGTATTCCTTCAGCCAGACTCCATGATCTTTTAGCCTTCTGTCACAGAGATTGGCAATGTTTTCATCTTACTGACAGGAGGAAAGAGAGACTGTTGCCTGGCCATAACCACAACAGTCGTTGTAGCCTTTCCCTTGCCCCCAGTCCATTGCCTCTCCAGCTATGATGTTAGCCCCTTGGACACACAGCCTACTTACTCTGATTTCCTCTCCTCACCTTCTGTGCTGTCGTGTGCACACGGCAGAGATCCACACCTCACAAAACCATTGCATTGCTCAACCAGATGAGGAAGGGAAGATGTCTGAACTCTTTGGGGAGAATTTTGGGATGGGTGAAAAAAGGTGATAGGCATGGCAGAGGATCAGCAAAGAGAAGAGGCTCGTCCCAGAGCTCGCTCTGTCAGCCTGCAATCAGATGCTCTGTCTCAGCACTCATTTGTCACGTGTGAAGCCTCCTAAACAGCACCATTCCAAAAAGACAGAAGGATCTGTGGTTCTAAACATAACACAGCTGTGTCTTTTTTGATATTGAATTAATTTCTATTTATTGCCAACCTCATTTTATCTGCTCTCTTCTCCACACTGGTGCTTGTGGAAAATCAGCACTTGGCTCCATTTAAGGACTCAGGGCAGGACCCCGTGAAGCAGAATTTGTGTTCCCTATCCCTCAGCTTTTCCCAGATGGAGAGAGAAACAAGGGAAGTCAGGAGTAAGAGAGACTTTGCACTGATTGGAAGCTAATAAAAATAAAGGATATTATTTAACAGTGAACAGAAAGCAAGAAGGGAGGTAGATATACACACACAAAGATGGGAGGAAAACAAAGTAAACACCAGCTATACAAAACCCAAATCTGGGATGCAGTAGGATTGCTCGGATCCACATGGATGCAGCCAGATTGTTGCTGTCCCCAGAGACAAAGAGAGAGAGCAGGAAAGGGAAGCTCCCACCTCCTGCCTCTTGCAGAGTGTGGGGAGGAAGGGGAGGGAATAAACCGCTTCCCCCGGCCCTTCCTGGCTCCTAGAGATCACCTGTCCTGCCCCCAGACCTCAAACCACAGCAGCACTCAACAACAAAGATCCTATTTTTTGACCCTAAGAAAATGAGGAGACATTACGACTGTTTTTCATTCCTGAAAAGTTCACTATAGTTACAATAATTCTGAAGGAAAAGCTCTTGGGAGTTAAGGAGAATAAAAAGCCAGTAGATATTTGAATTGCAAGTTCATCAGTTCTTGTTTAATTTCACATTTAAAGTGACATGTGGTAATATATTTGGTTTATTCAAAACCTGTGAAGGAAATTAGTAAAAATAATCCAACTGAATATCAACAGTTTCATTTTTTGTTCAACTAAGCTGCATCAAATGCATTGAAAACTGTTATATAAGTATATGTTTTTCATTCAGAACAATTTGCTTCTCTGTTTATCTTACAGTAAACTCCCCTATGCCAAGTCAAACTATTTTTTAATGTTTAAGAAAATATATTAGTATAGAAGATTTACTTCTGGAAGGTAGGAGAATATTACTTTCTATTTTACAAAAATGTTAAGTTCTCTTGTATGGCACAGTAAACTGTAAAATAAGACGTTATTCTGATGATTGAAAGCACTGCAGACTTCTACTCATACACACACCAGGTGAGAGAACATGAAGATCCTACTCAATGCTCTGAGGAGCTGTGTACACCTGCCCTAGTGAAGGGAATTGCAAAGAAGTTGTAGGTATACATTCATGTGGCTATGTTAGTTTGCCAGACACTAAGCAGAGCTGTGAACCGTGGGGATGTGAAGGAGACAGAAAACCCATTAACTGGTTTTCAGCAAGAACCCACAGAGCTGGAAAGAGTTAACTGTGCTATCTTCTTTTTAGGTTCTGCCATTAGAAAAAAAGGATCATTCCTTTAGTAAAAGAGGATCATTCCACAAAGGAGGGAGGTGACAGACACAGAGCTGGGCATTAAGCAGCAGCACACTTCTTACAGTTCTTAACAGACTTTGTGAGTAGAAGAAGGACACAGAACAGAAACATTTTCACGACACAAGCATTTGCCAATTCTGCCTTCCCAAAACTTTTGGAAGTCAAACTGTATCTTTGAAATGTTCATTTAGGATCTTGCTTGATTTCACTTCTGTTCGATCAAAGCAATGGTTTCAGAACTCTGACTTCCACTGAGGAAAAACTAGTTTAATATTTTTAATTGCTTTAACACAATAGCATTAAGGAAAAAAAAAATCCCAGAAAAGTAACAGTCCAAAACTGCAGCCCAGCAGCAGCTGGAAAGAAAGGGGGTAGGGGCAGAGAGACGAATCTCAGCGACACCTCCTCAGAGCCCGTGCCAAGTGGCTCAACCTAGCAGAGGATCCAATTTGGGCCACAGGGCCCATATTATCTGAGCAACCAAAGGGGGTGCCGAGGCTCTTCTAGGCCTTTCACTGCCAGGTCCTGACCATTCCAAATATCATTTCCTCTTAAAAGTACTGATAGAGCTCTCATCTTCTTTTCCAGCTTAAAACTTTCTACACTTCGGTGAGAGATTTCTAGCAAAACCAAACATTTTTTCCAGCTGATGTGTTTTCACACAGTAAAAACAGATGAAACACATACCCAACAGTTCAAACATATCACTTCATTGAAAAGTTTTTTTGTGGACATTGATTTGGTGAAAAAACTCTAAGTGTATTAAAAAAAATTCTCCCAAAAAATTATGTTGAAGTGGGAGATAAGCTTGGGAGTGCCTTGGAAACTACAGCAGTCAGTGGATGGTGCCTGTTTCATGGAGAAACAAAGCCAAATAGATTGAAAATATTTACAGTAACAAGAGCACTTTGATTTCCCCATTTTAAAATAATCAAATTACTAAACAAAAATCAGAAAAGCCCTTCTGATAACGTCTATTAGCCCTCTACACATCTCTAACAATTCAAGATTTTGCTGGAAGACTTAACCCTGTCCTTTGCTAGTGACTCATTACAATATGCTGCAAAGTTCTGCTGCAAGAATATGCTGCTATAACGTGACCTTCTTCCTGTTAAATAATGCCAAGACTGAAGTGATGCGCTTGTTTGAACTTCTAAAGAATCAAATACTAGCACATTTTCCTAATTCCAGTATTATCTTACAAGGGAGAGAGCTCATGTAACCACGAACTTCACCAGAGCAGTGCTCTGTGCATTCCAGCCTCATTATTAGAGGAGCAGGAACTTGCATAGCAAATTCTGACAGTTAAAAAAAAAAAAATCCCAATCAAATATCTGAAGTATTCTGGAAAACAAATTCAACTGTTTTCTATAGGATGATAGCTGGGATCAGCTAAGATTTTTCTCAGCTTTATTCTTAATTATCACATGCACCAGCTCACAGCAACTCTGAAAGCTTGAAGCCTGAAAGTTGTTGGTTGGTTGGTTGTTTTTCCTGACATGATTTCTCTGTGCTTTGATTAATGCCACCTGGAATGAAATATCAATCAGGACTAGTCCAAGCAACAACCCAGTTCCCACAAATGAGGTTTTCCAACCCAGTAAGTGAGTAACCCAAGTGCACAGTGGAGGGGTGAGGGGGGAACCACACCAAAAAACCTCACACAAAACGTGTCTGTTTCTTGTTTAAAAAGTCACTGTGAAAACTGTAATTTTACATTTCCTCAGTTAGGTGGAATCCTGGACAGTAGAAAAGATTTAAACTTACTCAAAACTCTTTGCTCTTCTGAACTGTTGAAAGACAAAACTCCTAATACTGGTGTGTCCACCTTGCTTCCCATGGCCCATAGCTTCCCTTGCCCCCAGCAGCACTATTTTTAGAGCAAGGCTGTCTTCAGCAAAAAAAAATTCTAAGGCATCATCTTCTTTTAGCAGAAACTCAACCCACCACAGGTTTAAAACTTATCCACAGATTTAAATAGAAGTTTGCATGAGGTAGGTCATTATTTCTTTCATGTAGGAATATCCAAATACACCTCACTGAAATTTTCTCAAATCACTTTCAAATAAAATTTTAAAATGAGCTCAGCTAAGCGTTGCCTTCTGGGACTAAACTCTGTTCAGCAATAACATTGTTCAAATTAGTTTGTTGAACACAATCTTTACAGAAACAGAGTTTTAAAAACAAACCAACCAACCAACTACCACTGTTTTGTACACATGGTTTAACTCACACATCCCCCAGC
>NW_008586319.1:80771-87979 GCF_000691845.1 Merops nubicus | reverse complement strand
ACTCTTTCATCCTTCTCCAGGTAGCAGAATACAGATGTCAACTTTTTGTTTTCCTCTGGCCTTTCTTAAACCAGGCAGCTCAGTAAGTGATACCTAGAACCCAAGCAACACGGGACTGCTCTGAGCACCAAAATAAGGCAAACTGCTTAGAATGCTGTTGATGGGTCTGTTTAGTTCATGCGTTTGGCCAGTTGCAATTTTAAAGTGTGGTAATTATAATTCCCTCTCAAAGCAACATAAACTGCTATTTTAGCTGAGGATTCCAGAACCAGAGTTCATGGTCTGCTTCCCACTGGTGATGAGCTTGAGCAGGGAGAAAAGTTGTTGCAGTCAGTCAGTTTTGTTCAGCTTAGGCTCCTGCTGAGTCCAGTCAGCACAATATTGGCTCTGCGTGCTTAAGAATAGTGTGCTAGAGTACAAGAGGAATAAAATAACAAGCCTTTCAAAATACTGGAGAGTTATTTCTAGCCTGCAGCAAAGGCCAGCAAAGGATTTCCATGTAGGTTTTTTGCAGTGTTCAGTCCCTTGCCACATTTCCTCCTTTAGCTGGAAAATCCACTGCAGAATCCATACATTTTTTTCACCTGATATGTTGCCCAGGAGCAGGACAGAACTCTGCTCTGTCCAGTTTTTGACCATCATCATGGCACTCCTGAGCTTTTGCTCTAGTCCAGAGGCAAAACAGTATATACATTGCTGGATACACCCCAGAATCTAAGTAGCTTAAATGCACATTATCATTTATTCCATTCAGTTTTCTTTAGATTTGCATCAACATGAGGAATGTTCAAGCAGCTGTTCTACATATACCAAAGAACATATCATTGCAATGACACTAGGCCACGGTTTTAGAAAACACACACAACATCCTCCATATTTGTGCTTCAATTAAAATTTGGTAGCAGATGTAAGAGGTGAAGAAGTACCTTAGTTATCTGATATTTAAAACCCTGTGGCATGCTTTGCATGAAAGCCATTCTGCTGCCCATCTAGAGATAATTTTTTTAAAGGTAATTATTCCACTCACTCTGCCACATTATTCCTCCCTCAGGACTCTTCAAAACACAAGCACTGCTTCTCTTGATACCAACCCTTGGGCTTCAAGAGATGTTGTCTCTACAGAAATGAGCTGTGGTCTGTCTGCTGTGAGTAGAAGGCCTACTAGTTCCTAGGAGAACATTTCGCAGTGTTACCTGCAGATGGAAAAGCAGGATATTCTTTGCTTGTATTTTTACCACTCTGCCAATGATATGTGTGAACTAATGCAAAGTGGTCAACTGGTATTTCCTTCAAGAGAGCACTGGCAAGTTATTGATTTGCTTCTACCTTCAGTCTGCTTAGTAAAGTAGTAATGCATGAGAGGGTGAAGTGAATTAGTAGAGCCTGAGGCAGACTCTCCTCAGCAGCAGGAAAGAGTCCAAGATAAGAAGCTTGAAAGCCCCAGAAGCCAGAAGAGAGGGATGTCAGCTGGAGATACAGAGAGGACAGGCAGTACCAGGACCTGGGCAGCACGGAGGAACGTGGGCAGAGGAGAATATGGACAGCACAGGTGGTCAGCTGGGTTGGGCAGGGGGAAGAATCCAAACCTGAAAAAAGGGCAAATTGAGCAATTACTGGTTGACCAAATCATAACCCTAGGAAAGCCAACAAGCAAAGTGTTGCACCTGAAAGGAATGGAACAATATGCTAGATGGTCAGAGAACATGGCACAGATAACAGATAGCAGGGAGAGGAAGAGATGACCAGAACAGGTTGGTTGTTCTGTCCAAGAGGGAAGCAGAGGCATTTAGAAGAGCTGTAGATTTGGAAACAAGGCAGCAGCAGGTTCAGTCTGCCAGACACATTACAAAAGCATTCAAAGGGCACTCACACAGGTTGGTTGGTTGGTTTGGGAGTAGTCAGGCTTACGTCACCTTTAGCTGGTATGATGGAGATTTTGAACTTACAGTCTGAATACCTGGCTAAGCATTTCCAGATTTGGTCATTAAAGCAGATCATGCTTCTGAGCTTCTCAAATGTTATTACATTAAGTGGATTACTAGGGAAATAAATATGGAAGCATTTACTGCAGACATAAATCTCTCTGAAATGTGGAGGCAGGGTTTTGAAAAGTTTGCAGCTTGCCTTCATTCAAGTGCACTATGTGATGCCATTGACATCTCACATTGTAAGCAGTACAAAGATACTAACCTGAAGGAAATGTCAATATTATCCTCACTAAGGCAAATCCTCAAAGGCACCAAATTTCCCTATGTCCTAATCCAGATGTTATTCAATTTCTAGTCAAGGTAGCTGATGCTTCTTCTAGGTTTTTGATAGCCTGTCTTTGCAGTGCCAGAAGAGTTTGACTACCATGTGGTTGATAAGTGTGTAACGCTCATTAAATAAATATACTTTGTAATTAGTTAGTACACCTACTGTCAATATGCATCATAACTGTGTGGGCTTCTCATAAGATTTTCTAGGTCATATGTGCATCACCAACAGAAAAGTCCTCATTCATTTTAGCTACAAGGACAGATGAGCAGTTTGCTACAGGAAAAATATATTCCTTAACTCTGTACACTACCTTAGCAATCACACAGCTCCTCCAACAAAGCACTGAGAGCACAGACCTCAACTGAGCAGCAATCCCAAGTGCAGACAGAAGCTCCGCTACTCAGTAGCAACAGATTTGTAACTACTATTAAATCAGCTACTGTTTAGTTAATTTCTGAAGCAACATATAAACCCTCTAGAAAAAAACAAACTTAAGTATGCTGTTAGCAGATAAATTCTAGCAGAAAGTTTGTCTGAAACAAATAAGGAATAGAGAAATGTTTTTCATCAAGGTTTTCCTTAAATACCTGCAATATACCGTTCTTGTCATTTCCAGAGGAAGTGTAGGTTACTTGAAACTTGTTTTGTGAGGCAGACAGACAGGAGGAAAATAAAATTGCAATAAGTAAACTCACTCAGAAATTCGTAATTGAGGCTTTTCAGAAGAGTGACTAAAAGCAAGTTACAGCCTTTTCTCTAATGGGAAACTGATGGAAGCTTCTGAAACACGTGAGCTGAACTGGGGAGCGTCCGCAAGATGTGCTGCAGGCTCTGTTCCCCCTTCACTCTGCTGTCAGGGAAAGGGCTAAAGCTCCCTTCAACACAGTGAGTAAGCAGAAGAACAAAGGATTCAAGATTAATAACCAGATCGTTTATTATATTTTTGTGATTCAGGAGCACCTTTCTGTCTAAAAAGGGATTGTTCCAGCGTTTAGTGTGGCCTGAAAAAATGGTGAGAGAGCTTTTGGTAAATTTCTTAATGTGTTTAGTCTGCCCTTTTTCTGGAATTCATTTGCTGCTTACACTCATTGCAGTTCCAACCACTCACTCACATACTACAGTTATCATTCTCTCCCCTCCCTCCAAGGATTGCTGTGTATCACTAATGCAATCAATACTTCACTCTGAGGGGATAAACTCTGCCTCAGAATTCCCACTGTTTTGTGGTTGATTTGATTTTATCTCAAACTACAGCCCTATCAAGCAATATTTTGTCATCTGTTTGACAGGTCTATTGCTGGAATTTTTTTTCCTTCCTCATTGTTTAGACTGGGCTTATATTAGACCATTATTTATTTTCATTTCTTAATTAGCCTTCAGCTGATCCAGAGCTATGTTATAGATGTGACAAGGTTTATATTTTTTCCACATCCAGACCATAACCAACTTAAAGAGATAACACTAGTGCCAAAAACACCATTGATAACATTTTAGTAATAAACATTCATAACAAACTTAATGCATAACCAGGCTCCAGACGTAATTAAATTGGCTTAACTTTTAACATTTAATTCAACTTGTTTATACTGAATACTTTTTCAGCTGAGTTTCTCGCAAATGAGAGGCAACCAACTGAAGTGGAACCCCACTAAAATTCTAAGCTTTTGTATTAAAATTTGGAACACCCCAATTACACACACAACTTAAAAAAAAAAATCTGGTCATACATTCTAAGGAAATGTATCACTAAATCAGTGCTGAAGGACAAGGCTGCCCCTCTGAAGCACCTTTAGAGCCAAGCTGCAGTTTCCTGTTTGTAGGCACACATGTTCATGCTCGTTCAGTATGGCAGAGTTCTCCCAGCTTGCATGAAGAGGAAAAACTACAATAAAGCTAGTTTTACCTCCTTCTTCTTCAGTCCATCTTGACATGCTCGAGCTTCTTGTCTCCTAACAGAACAGCAGTTTATAGCAAACAGTGTGCTGCAGTTGTACAAATTCACAGAATTTAGGAGACTTTTCAGTATTCTAGAGAGAGATCACCCAATTCTCTGCACTTTCTTAAATACATCCAGCCTGAATAGTCCAGACGTTCACAACAAGAGGTATTTTGACTCAAGATTTTTAGGACAGATTCGTATTGTAAACACAGTGGAAAGCATAAAAGTACAGTTAAGGGAGTTCTTGTTCCTCTGTGTTTGATGTCTCTGTGACACAGTGACAAAAGCAAGTCCTACTCATTTGGCTTAAATTTTCACAGGTCTTTTTCAGATGAGGGTCGACAGCACATCTTTACACTCTTACCGTCTCTCTAAGCTCCCCTGTGTTTCATGGAAGGCAATGGGATTTTTTATGAATACTATCCATGAAAAAATAAATAGGTTTGAAATGCACGTTATTGTACTGGTCTACAAAGAAGAGTAGGAATTATTTTACATAAGGATTGGCAAGATAGGAAACACTCTTGCTAATCAGACTACTCTTGCAACTACTATAAACATTCTTGGTCTGTATAGTGAAATTACACATCTCTCCAAAGCTGTAACTGAACTTTGCATCTCAAGGTATAACAATAAACTTTAAAGCAAGTATGATGACTTTCAGAAGTAAGAAACTCCTGGCACACATTACTTTTCAAAGTAATATTTCAAAGCCTAGCATGCCAGGGAGGTTTACTTTATATTGAAAAATATGCTTTAGGTTAAAATTGCCACAGCAGAAACTTTATTGATTGTATTTCACTTTGTAAAATGTAACTAAAATAGGAAAAAAAAAAAAAAAATCTGAGTTCTGTTCCACAGGGGTTTCAATAAATGTAAAGAGCCACACAAGATGACTTCACTCACTAAGTGTTTGCTTACTGAAAGTGCAGTACTCCAGAAAGATCTGTAAGAATACAAACACTGATGTGGATCAATTTTTTGCCCCAATGAGATATCTCATTTTAGATAAATAGATACTTATTTAGCAGTACTAAAATAAATATTATGTGGAAAAGGGTGCAGGGGGGGCATAAACACTACCCAATAAAGGTGATCAAAACCATTCCCGTACTGCAGTCAGATTTGGCTAAACATTTCAGTTGAAAATTGTGCATGCTTTTAGTGGGAAAAGCGTAAGAAAAGATGGGAGGGAGAAACTGGTAAGGAAATGTTTGACTTCTGAAAATTCAGCATGTTCCAAAGGCATTTCAGCTTTTTGTTGCAAAATATCTTTTTTCCACTGGAGTTATTAAAAGGAAAAACATAATAAAAGAAAGAATAATCTTTCAGGTCATACAAGTCTGTCTAAAGACAGATTCTCAAAACCATGTACCTGCCTATGCATTCATATTTTGGTTGCAGAACCAGTTTGTTTGTGCAACCTTACCCACAATGGACTTCACACCCCAACAGAACATGTGACAGCAGATGAAGAACTTTATCACTGCACAGCCGAATGCAGCTCGGCTGCAGAACTCGGGATTTGCCTCTCTGCTTGTGTGGAATCCCTTTTACACATACTTGACATCTAAAGGAGTTTGAAGAACCATGGGTGAAAAATCTACAGAAGACCTGGCTTAGCATGGAAATGCAGCCAAGTACCAGGGCAGGTTCACTCTACACGTGTGATGGGTGCCACAGTGCAGCTCAGGAGAGCGCTGCCCACTTGGGCTAGTTTTCCCCCTTTGCATCTCATTCCCAGCCACCAGGACCTGCAGTTAGGGACTTCCCTAATTCCAGCATGGTTCTCCCCAAGGTGCAAGGAGTACTGTGCTGTCAGCTTTGAGATGCATGGACCACTAAGATAAAAGACAGAGTGGAAATCATAGAATCATAGAGTGTCTGGGCTGGAAGGGATCTCCAAAGGTCATCTAGTCCAACCCCCCCATAATAAGCAGGGACATCTCCACTTAGATCAAGCCAGAAACAGCAGCAGTTAAAAAAAAAAGCAGCACTGTGGTTAGGCACCTGGGTTGCTTACCTGGGTGGCCAGACCCACAACTCAGTGGGATTTGCAGCCCCAAAGCTGCTTCAGTCAAAAAGCAGCAGAACAGGAACCCATCTGAATAAAGGCTGTTGTGCATGCGAGGGAGGGCTGGACTCAATGTTAAACCAGAGCACATTATCTAATGGAAAAAAAAATCCATCATTTGCCGTCAAAAATTAAGAGACAAACATACGGCAAGAAATAAGTAATACTGTCTGGTGAGCTAAACTAAGCTTGTTTTATTTGAAATTACAGTAATAAAAGTGTCACAGGTAAGGGAGACAATTTGTCCACATTTTAGAACAATCTGTTCAACCAAAAATTAAGATGTCTTTATTACTACTATTTACATCTTTGTACAATGCTGCCCCTTTATAAATCAACCAGAGCAGACAAAAAACCAAAACACACTAAATTTTCTTTTTCCTTCTTAATCAGAAACCATTAGCTCTATGACCAAGTCAAATCCTGACAGTTAGGATCTGTTGTTTGTTTAGGGGTTTTTTTAATGCATATTTAGCACAAGTGTTTGATGCTTTTGTGTGAACCAGTTTTCATTTTGTGCTGTCTAGTGCAATATCTGGAGTCATGCATCAGTTGTTGTGAAGAAAAGATTTACTGAGGAATACTCAAATAAGGAAAAGCTGTCATGTTGCAGTGACAAATCTAATGTGTGAAGCAATCATGTTTCTGTAAAAATAAAGATTTATGTAGATATAATATCTTTATTTACAGCACTTGTATTGAAAGCTATTTCAGGACAGCTGCTATCCATATAGCCTTCTCCTGTTGTCTCACTTCATGGCAATATTTTACTTTTAAAAGAATCTTAGTTTATCTTTTTTTTAATGTATTTTCATTTTCATCTCAAATACACATGATTACACACACTGAGTCATGTGCAGAGGAAGTTCAGCCCAACTTTCTCTGCCTTATTAACCAAGGAGTCCAGGTGTTTCTCATAACAGGCTGGAACCACTT
>NW_008586319.1:68102-80740 GCF_000691845.1 Merops nubicus | reverse complement strand
AATCTTGAAACATAAGTGAAAGAGAGAGTTGGCCTATACTGAGGCTGCCTGAAGATCACCCAACGGTCTGGTGAGGAGTTTAAAGAGATTAGATCAGTGGGAATCCGTTTATTAACTCCTTTGGAGTCTGGATTAGGTTTAAGAGAACAAAACATTCCCACCATAAACAAGTCCACCTGTTGCAGAAGCAATCATCATTCTTTAGTGATTTCCAAGAAAGCATACCGATCTTGATTAGCTCCCGACAGAAAGTTGTACAAGTTTTATCTTTGAGATGATTAATTACATTTAATAATCAGACCATGTATGCTGAACTATAGGAATATTTGATTGCAGAACTGATCAGAACCTTGCATTTCTGAATGCAGATATCTGAAGTGCACTGGTTCACAAGAGGATGCAACTACACTAAACATTAGTTGATGTTTCTAAAGAAGCAACTAACTTATTTTGTGCAAAATATGAGATTTTTTTTTTGTCTGGGGAATATATCTAGCAAGGGAAATATGCCAGAACAAGAAAGGTTTATCCACTGTAACCTGTTCCTGATCACCCACCAGCTCTCTCAGCCAATTTATCAGCTCGTTTGTAGAAGACAGTTTCCCCCATAGAAGACTGTTTTTCCTCAAACGAAGACCTCTTCCCAAGCGTTTGGCACATCCTTGTTTCACATTTCCAGCATTTTTGTTCTGTTAGACTGTGCATTTTAGCCTCTGGGTTGCACAAATTTTTGTCTGTTCAATAAACTAAAACAATTTAAGTTATCACTCTTGGATTGCACCATTTTGAGACCACAATGTTGCTATTGTGTCTCACCCTGGGAAATAATAGGGGTTTTGTACATTCAGTGCAGCAACAGACAACTGTGTTCACAAGAGAGCTACACTTACAGTGGCCACTCAGGCTTTCCAGCTGATGTTACTGCTCTGCTGGGTCTAAACCTTTGAAATCAAAACATGTTTAGCAATGACTGGATCTGATTGTGTAAAACACAAAATGAAATCTGTGCTGCACGCAGCCACAGTATCACTGCAAATATCTCAGAATAGGATAGAGAGAAATTTTAAAAATAAGGGGGGGAAACAATAATGCCTTAAATAGGCTTTTCTGGCCATTAAACTTGAGGTGAGCTGTTTAGACACACAGATCCTCATGGGTGAGTGATATGCAGCTTCTCTGCAGCCCATGGCTAGAGCTGCTAATAGACACCCAGCACACCTCTAAATCTAAAAGGCTTTGTGTTAATCCCGTGAGGATCCTTCATCTCTTCTCTAAGACATTTTCTCCATCTCATGTTGCATTTTCTTTTGCTATGTCTATTTTAAGATCAAGCAACATTGCTTGTGTTTAAGTGGATTGATCCACTGGGTAGCATGTCTAATAAATCACTGGGAACCTGTGGGATTATTTTAGCAACTTTGTTCAAGATAGCTGACCAAAAATAAACATAATAAATCAATAGATTCAGATGTACCATAAATTTAGCCTTACAGCTTGATAGAGAGTGATTCTAGCAAAACTAGTTAAGTGGCTCCATAGGACTCATGGCAAATTTTCCTGAAGACTTCAGAGAGGAAGAAAGGAGGTTTAACAAGCACTCCTTGAGAAAACAGGAGAGCCCACTAAGGCTCATGCCTTTGTTTACACCAGGTTTGCTGGGTACCATTTCCTTCTCCTGCAATGGAGTCAATCTTCACACACATCAAAGGCTTGAATATTAACAGGCCGCCCAGATAAAAGCAGCAGGAGGTGGATTTACAGCCAAAACAGTTCTATGATTCTATGATTTAAGACTCTGCTACAGACCTAGGTACCCCCTACAACAGCACTGTGTAGGACTGACCAGTATCATTCTGTGCCTTTCTGTCAGTTGTCATTACCATCATTATCTTCTTCAGTCTTCCTAAAAATGACACAACATTTAAAATACAGAGCACACACCAGCTCCTTACAGAACACACCTATCTCCTTCGGACATGGCTGGTGACTTACTTGCCTGACTCATTACTCTATCTTTCTGCACTAGATAACCAAATTGGTCTAAATTCACTGATTTTTTTTTATTCTAACAGAAGGTGAGAACACCTGGCAATACATCTTTCTTTGGATTTTCCAGTTGATATTGTGGGAAACTAAAAACAGATAAAATTGCGTATTTAGTGTTTCAGACAAGATGAGGAGCTAAAAAATCTGTTATTCAAATATGAATTCACTCACTCTTTGTCCTTGACTACACTTGATTTCCCCATTATATGTATAAAGTAAAAAAAAAAAAAAAAAAAAATCATTTTAATGAGGAGTAGCTGCATACATTAAAGCCAAAATGGCTTCTTGATCAGTCAGCTTTTTTTACCGTAGTTAGATGGAACTCAGTTCATTTCATTTGCATTCTTATATCCATTTCTATATAAAGAAGGAGATTTTTTGTTTATTTGCCATCAAGTGTATCACACTGAGACTGTTATGGGTTTAATATTTACAACACAACTACATTCTAAAAATATCAGGGAATTTTTTTTCCAAACAAAAGTGAAAGATACTTTGTATAAAAAAAGGAATAGTGCTACAAGATCTGTTTGGGACAGGTTGCTGTAAATCAGCACAGTTTCACTAACTTCTGCATTGTTTTGGACTAGGAAGGGTTTTTTGACTGTTTTGATGACAGAAGTCTAGTGCTTTTAAAGCAGTTAACAGGAGGAGCAAGGTGAGCTACTCCAGGTTTAAATGTGTTTGAGTAGTCCTACCCTTCACCTACTACACGTGGCTTTTCATCCTCTTCCTTCAGGCCACGAGATAGAGCACAGACAATAAAACCAATAAAAGAAGTGGTATCTGTAGAATTGTATTACACACATCCTTGGAGATGTGTAAAGCCCGTGAACCACCACAGCAGCTGAAAACATTAAGCTGAGGCAGACAAAGATGCCCTCTACAAAGAGAAGCAGAATGAGTTTTGATCAACAAGTTTATATGAAAAACATTTCATTTTTACTGCCATGGGACTTGTGAAATACTCCAGCCATTGTCTTTCTCAGCTTTTATAAGATAGCTGCTCTATAAAATATGTCATCTGAAATCTTCATAAAAAACATCTCAACATTTTATTAAGAGCTCCCAATCTGGCTTCAAAAGACAATGTAGCTTCTCCATTCACAACATTTTCTTACCGATAGCACTTATTTCATATATTCTCTCTGCCCTCTTACCACCTGTTTACCTGCTCTTGATTTTTCCCCTTGGGTTAACATACAGTCAACATCACAAACACCTTGAGAAGGAATAAAAATCTCCACCAAGTGTTTTTAATCAACACTTAACCACATGAACTTCTGTTTGGTCTCTAGCAGTCATGTTTGAAAACACCTCATCAGGACAACCCTTGACAGATTCAGCAGAGACTTTAAGGATAACAGACAAAAGTACTTTTTTAATCAAAGGATCTGAATGAAAGGTACATTGAGACGTTCAAGTGTCTGTTTTCTCCTTTTTCCCCACTGGGGGCAAAATTATTTCTAAGTCCACCAGCATTTTTTGTTTCACTGTCATAGCATTGTTCCCATGGTATTAGGAGAGATTGATGTTAGCCAAAAAGATTTGCTCATTAAGAGTTAAAAGATCTGCATGGTGCCAGACTGTACTGCATCTGCCTAGCACGAGATGGTTTGTGCCATGCTCCACAGCATCTGGCACTGGCCACTCAGAGAAAGGATGGTGGATTAGATGGATCATGGATGTAATCCACTTTGACAAGATCTATGTTCCTGAGACTCAAGGAACATAATCCAATTATTCAAAGGAGCAGGCACACCGTATTTTAAAACGCTGTCTATTGTTAAGTTTTGACATAAAGCAATATGATACAGTATGTGTTGTATTTTAAAAATGTTAGAGACATGTTTGTTCAGAGCTTATTTGAAAGCTTGGTTTAAATCTGTATCTGTATGTTTCTGGTAGGATTTTTTGCTACAGGAGGAGAACGGTTAAAATAACTCCTGTCCCCCAGAATTTATGTATTGAAATGTTTGATGGATCACGGTTTTAATGTCAAAGCTACATTGGAGAGGAAAACAGATATAAAAAAAATGTAGAAAAATGTTTTGCTTTATGTCTTGTAGTTTTTTGTATTCTATAATTTCACTTTTTTAAAAAAAAATATGTATGTGTTAAGGTTGCAGTCTGATCTCACTCCTTAATTAACAGAAAAAAACTGAATAGTGTGTGGATGCTGTGACCTGAGAAGACACGTAGCCCAGTTACAGCTTTTCCTGTGGTCTGGAAAGAGAGAGGAGGGTGTGTGGGTTCCCTGACATTTGGTGATGCAGCACAAAGTACACGAGTGTAGTGTAAACAGCATCTTCAGAGCACATACTGAGAACCTGCACACATCTCAATTTAAATTGTTTCTCTGCTCCACAGACTAAACAGCTCCATGCCATTCAGCTTGTTCCTCTGTGCTTTCCCATACTCTGCTTGCTCTTACTGCTTTTTCAAGGTTTGTTCAAACAAAGGAACATCTCTTCTACATTTAAACCCCACCACCTTCAAGTTTACCTTTGTAAAAAGTTGGTAGTCAATTAATGTCTGCAACAAGAGCTGGTTTGAGACTTTCTAAACAGTTCAACAGCAAAATACACATGATTAAATACTGTACTATCAGAAAGGCTTTGCCACCTCAAAGTATGTCTTCCTCACTTCCAAGCTGTCCATTTCATGGTTACCACACAACAGCACTGAGGGGAAAAGATTTTTCCATTATTAAAAAGGGTCTACAGTAAACTCTTCTCTTCACAGGGGTAAAGCATAAGTTAAATAGCAAATCAGCAACTTGTTTCTGCATATCCCATATGAGCCATTTAATTACCTAGATATACACAGCTTATTACTTGCAGTCTGTGGGTCATAGCTGTTTTGACTGTAGCTCCAACAGTAATATCTTGCAATAAGGTGTTATACAAATTGATCTAATGAAGAAGAGAGAAAGCATGAAGCGAAGCTGAATTGCATGAATCTCCTTCTCTTCAGAAACATTCTTTTGAGCCCATTTAAAGGCACCCTTACACTGCAAATCATAACGTAAGCTGCCACCTAGACGGCAAGAACCTAACACTACGAGAACATAGCAGTGTATTTTCTTCATATTTCACATGTGCATTGTTGCTGCTCACGTCAGCCATCGACAGGGAGGGAAGTATCCCTAGCATTGGCTCTTCACTGCCTAAGCCTTTTGGAACAGCAACTGCCACTGCAATAACGCAGCTCGCAGAAAGATCTGAGCTACAACTGACTCCAAGCATCACTGATATATTCACTTTCCACATCCACAAAGTCACTTAGAGCTAATGCTACCTACAGTGGTATCACCTTGCTTTTCAAATAACAGCCTGATCATTATAGTTCTTCTTGTCCCATCTGCCCTATTTCATTGTTGTGTACAGAACAAAAATCTGGGATATAGCCATATGAATCCTCAGTGGCAGGGGGAAAAAAGACTCCACAGTTCAAAGCTTCTATTAAATCCTAACCTAGTCTTCCTTAAAAGCCTGGTATTTAACAAAGAGACGATTTTCAAAATCAAATTCAGACTTTGCATTGATTTGTATTTCAAACTCATTTTCTTTTATGAGATTGTATTGATACCAGTTGGGCAGAAAAAGATTGTTAGCTTTGCAACACAGATGGAAAACTTGATTTATGTGAGAGAAATAAAACACTGAGCAATTAGATGCCTCTTTCTCCCCAGTCTCCTCCTGCAGTTATCAGCTTTACCTGAACAAGCTGATGTCGTGCCTGCTGGGTGCTTGATTTCCAAGAGCCTTGGTTTGGACAGGTGCTGTCCTCACTTCATCCCACATGCTTCAGGCCCTGTTCCTTTGGTTTTTACCCCTCTGTATCTAAATGGAGATCTCCAGCCTCATGTCGATCTTTACCTCACTTCACAAGTCAGTTCCTTCCCAATAGTTATCTTCAGTCATTTTGTCCTAATAATTCTCTAAATAAAATGTATGACATAGGAGACAGGACCAGTTGTGAAAACTTCGACCACAGATTGTATGTTCTTAAGATTTCCCATAATCCATCCCTTACTGCTAATTTTTTTTTATCACATAGTACTGATGACTAAGATCTCATAGTGATTGGTAGGGCTAATGCAGGTATAACAGGATACACACTAGACAAAAATAAAATCTCCTACATATCTAGTATGGAATTTCAAGGGAATTTTAACCCAATTTTGGAAAAGTCTTCAATGCAGTATTTGCGAACACTAAAGTGTCCAAAGCTGGAATCTGATTCCTCACCCAGATTTCTTAAGGCTCTTCAGGCAATTTCTGCAAGAGGCAACCCCTCTGCTACTCAGACCTATCGCTGCAGTGTCTCAGGTGTGAAGAAGTCAGGCTGGGGAGAGCTTCAACAGGAAGCTCACTATTAGTGGGGCAAAAGCAGTGAACATGCAGGCACATGCCAGCCTTCCAAAGGGAAGCAGTCCCTCCTCTGTACCCTGTGTGTGCCTTGGAACAAATCCCCCTCTTCAGAGCTCTTGTTCAGAGTAACAGCTCTCTCAGAGAACTCTGAGATAAACACTCGTGGAGGAAGAAAGTAAAGAAAGAAAGAATTTCTGGGAAAGAATTAAAACCGATATTGCTACAGACTTGGATTACTTTGCACTAATAGCTGAGGATGTCACTTTGATAAGAAGAGAAAGTACAAAAGCCTTTTTCCTGGGTATCAGTATGATTATGAGCACAAAAAAAATAAACCAGTGAGACAGCTCCGAATAACTTGAGGGTGGATCACCATTTCTTATGGGTCACACTTTTGATTGCCTTTGCTTTCTCCCCTCTCCCTTTCCTTTTGCTTTATAAAGAGCTGAAGTAAGAGGGCTGTAGAAGAAAAGGAGAGAAATAAAGTTAAAGCAGTGCACCTAAATGAGCCTGGCAGCAGTCCAGAGCTGAGATCAGACTGGGGAGAGCAGAGGCTCTGATGGCTACAGGCACTGCGGCTGCTGCGGCGGGTCATCTATCAGCTGAACAAGACAGTTTTAATGGATGGCTTATGAATTCAATGCCAAATTTTATGGGTGGGACGAGGAAGAGCTTGGAGCACTGGTGCTCTGTGGTGTCTTCTGTTGGATGCAGCACGGGCAGCAGAAGGCCAGGGGCAGCCACCAGCCAGGAGAGTCCTTCCCTGAGGCCAGGGTCAGACACGCTCACTTAACTGTCAGGAGGTGAACACGACAAGCAGGAGTCTCATAAATCCTCCTCTTTGCTCAGTTCCATTATAAATGTTGGCAGTAAGCAGCCATTCATAGGAAAGATTAGTCCACCACGAAGCTCTCTAGAAACCTGTTCCTATGTGCATAGCTGTTGTTTGACTGATGGCAGCAAGCAAGATGTATTTGGAAAGCCCAGGCAAAGAAGCATCCAAAACAAGCACCAGAAGGACAAAGTGTTTCTGTCTGAAAATTTCCAACTCACAAGCACAGACTTACTTAGAGCACATCAATTTTGCAATCTTACATCCATACAGAGGTTTTTTGCACTTAACATAGCTTTACAGAGTCCCTTTTATGCTTCATAAAATATAGCAGCTGAATGCATCCATGTTTTACTGAGGATATTATTTATACTTTGTTTCAAAGAAGAAAAAAGGGTTAATGTATCATTGCAGCAATGGCATTTTGTTAACACTTTAATAATAGCCACAAAAATCACTCTGTTGAACAGCTAATATCCTATGGTGGCCTAATTTTTGAGTCAGTAGCAATTTTTATTGCTACCAAGCATAAAAAGTTGCCTAAAATGCAACACACTTTCCTTCCATTTACAACAGCTGTGGAACTACTTGTTGTCTAAAGCTTCTCACACCAAATCTCAGTTATAATTTTTATATTTTAGCTGCAGCCTTCTGAAGATAGGGAACTAACCAATCTGTTATCTTTCTCTCCTCGCCACAAAAGGGCCATTATACTCCTTAAACTGTTTTCCAAAAACCTTATTTGCAGCAGCAACCAATTATTCCTATCCCATAGAATTGCCATGGCAACAGTGCTTACCACAAGAAACAAAGCCCTGACTGACCCAACCACCTTCAACAGCCTACAAATGTTAAAAGGAGGTAACCTGTTTCAAGTAACTTTCTAAACGTACAAATCATCCTCTCTACTCCTTTTGATCTCTGCAGGGAAGCGTGTGGCTCCTGGGAAGCTTCCCTGGTTTTAGCAGCAAACAGCCAGAGTGGAGCTTCCCGTCTACTTTCATTTACACTACATTCCACTTTCAAACGGGCTTGTGCCACAGCAAATCTGCTCATATAATCACCAGTCTAAAAACTGCTACTTTGTAGAAACTAAGATTATTTCTTGCTAGTTACTACCTTTGAAAGCAAGCAGTGTTAATATTAATTCCTCACAGCAAGCCTTCAGTCAGTCTCAGAAGGCACTTGTGTAATTCATGTCATACCTGTATCAATTCAAGCAGAAAACAGGGACTTCCTACAGCCTCAGGCCTTCCTCTGAATTTGGGGATCTCAACTTTCAACCCCTAGGTACAGACTGATGTGGATGCACCAGCAGGACCACCACAGTGCATGCCCTGCACAGGTACCTCTAACCAGTTACACAGTAACTTTTTCCACCTCCGGGGACCTCAGCAGTGAAACATTCATTTCCACTTTCTGTGTAACTTTCATGTCAATTTTTTCTTGCCCGAAGGTTCAGAGGCTGCTCCTGCTCCCCATAAACAAACTGGCTGTGCTTTAGGGACTGAGGATTTAGCAGAAAGAATGTTGTGGCCAGCTCAAAGTACAGTGCAACTAAAAATGTGATGCTGTATTATATCTTGAGTATTAAATTGTCATTGTTGCCACTGCTGAAATCTCCAGACTGATTGTTTCCACAACTGCTACCGATTTCATGTCTTTGTGCCGTGCTTTGGTTTCCCAATACATGATCACTACTCCATGGTGAGATTTTTTTGGCCTCACAGCAGTCTCTATTTCCTTTCTTTGTTTTCCCCCACCCCTGACACCAGCTACTAACTCGCTTCCAGCAACAGTCACAGGGGGAACAGACCAGCTGCTGCCTTCCCTGTCAAACCTCTGAGCTCGTCAGTCCAGTGCCAGCCCATATAGGAAGGGCCATGATGACCTCCTTCAGATGTTATGAGTTGCTTCTCTGCCCTCTTGGTGGTAGGAACAGAGCGTTCCTGAGCCATTTACAGCATTACCAGAGACATGCAGAGGTGCACAGGGAATTTCTCTCAGTACATGCTCACAGAGGGCAAGGGACATGTCCCCTAAGCAAACATATCTCAAAGGCACAGGACAGAAAAAATACTGTAATTCATACTCTACAGCAGTAGTAAAGGGACAATATTCATTTACTCTTCAGACTAGAGTCACATTCCGTTTCATGGCGAAATAGAAGCAAAGTTTTTGCTCTTAATGACCTCCAGTGGAATCAAGCCCCTTGGAAAAACCTGGTACAGAGAGGGCAGAAGAGCCCCTGTTCCAAGGAGTGAAAAGGCTACGGGAAGAATTGTGCAGTGTGCTTCCCACAGAGCCTGGGACAGGGAGTCCCCAGGTTTAGCACCCCAGAACATCTTACACTGCCTCCCCTGGTAATCAGCACAAAAACTAAAACTGCTTAAATGAAAAGTAAACATAACAAAATTAAAAGGCGACGACACTGCCACTCGGTTTTAAGAATGAACACAAGCCTTGGCTGCACAGTTTGGTTTTTCAAACCAGTTTTAAGCCTCCCAGACTCCCCTCTTTCATTCACATTGAATGAGTTACAATCTTGATGCACTGGCCACCTTACCAAAGAGTTACCATCCCTACCTCTAGGGTAGGTTATATTCCTTAAACAATCTCTTCTGTAAAACTGTTGAATACCCATGAAAACTACACATTAAAAAATGCAGAGACCCTTAATAACAGCCATCCACATCAGCACCATTTTCTTTGCCTTTGTGTGAGCTAACTGCCACAACACATTTATTTTATGAAGAGGGATGCTTGGCTTGTGGATGTCCAGTCAATGCCTATGTCAATAGCAAAACATTTTCTCCAAACTCTGACATTTAGACTTCAAATACCAAGACATTCAAAATTCAGTATTAATGTTCATGAACTTCTGCCAGGTAACCCTTTGCCTGCTGACATATCTACTGACCTTGCAGCAGGACTACCAGAGTACTCTATTCTCTCGTTTTATTTTTAGAAACTACTTTGATGTGCATCTGGAAGAATAAACCTGGCTTCAACAAAGGCATCTCATTCCCTTTCTCTGTGTGTTGCTCTACACATTGCAAGGCCCAGGTAACTCCTTTTGTAGTTCTAAACCTGTTTGTGCTGTGATGGGGTGGGACTTGACCATCCAGTAGAACATGTGATGAAGAGTGCAGAGACTGACATCTTAGAGTGACATTCTTGATCCCTGACAAGCTTGTGGAGGGACAAGGTTTAGGCAAAGAGCAAGGAGTGTATGGTGACAGGGAGGAGGAGGACAAAGGGAGCAATACATGGAGGAGAGAACAGATTCTTCCTGCCCAGCCCCTGCACCTCCATCAAGAGAGCAGAATACTGGAGAGAGAAGGGTGACTGTGCCAAGGCCCTCCTGAGCAGTCCTGCCAAGGAAGGAGTCAGCTTATGGTCAGAGAGCTTTTCAGCATAATGAAAAGCTGAAATTTAGAAAGATTAGGCAAAGAGAAGAAAAATATGAATCAACACATACACAGCAGCCAAAGCAATATTTGCTACATAATGTGATTGTTTTCCTCAGGCTTCTCTCCCTGTGAAGATCAGTAATATAACAGACAGGAAAAATGATTCACATCAAAATACCTTCAACTTTTTTTTTTTTACCAAAATCTTTTCTTCCCCTTACCTACTGCACATTAAATGAGTTCCCTAAAGACCTGAGAGAAAGAACAAGGAGATACCTGTGGACAAGGAAGTGGGTAGAACAATTATTGATATTTCATAAGGGCAAATGGAGACTCAAGGGTAAAGATCCTTTGTTTATTGGTTTTTAGAGAAAGGGTGGGGGGAGCAGAAATCAGACTGAGCCAGAATAAGCTTTCTATCATTTTGTTCTGCTTTGAGCAATGCCACCTCACTGGCTCTGAAATTGTACAGGTTTCCTATCAGGAGAAGTGAAATCAGGACTTCTTCCAGTGCATGTATGCATTCGCACACGTTCTACATGTGTGCCTAGTGCACTCACAGGTCACACCCACAGTGCTGGTAACTGAACAGCTATCAAACCCAGCCTAAGGGCCTGCAACACAAGTAGGCAAGACAAAGGATGAGGAGATGAAATTTCCCTCGGGAAATTCCCAGAAGTGAAAGTAGATGGAGGCTAGGAGCCTATTATGAAGTAGTATATTATATGCATGACCTCTTACTCTTCTGTAAGCATTCACCAAGCATTAAAAACAGGACTGGGACTAGGTGTATCTCTGTTTGATCCAATACAGCCATTTTCTTCCAGTGACATAATTCCACTTTCCATCTCTGTCTGAGACTGTTCTGGCTCTTTCCTGCTGCGATGTAAAAACCAGCAAATTAGAAAATGCTGAGGCAGCCCGTGCTCTCTTAATGCTTTAGTTCAGGCAGCCACATTTGGAAATTACAGCCTTAACTGTTTGTCTCAGACCACTGGCTAGGAGACACGTTACCAGTGCATAGGAGGCAAGATCTAGCAGTTAGGTTTAGTGGCCTCTCGATGCATCAGAAGCAGCATGCGGAATGCACCCCACACACCACGCTCCCTGCTGCTTTCCAAAGCTCAGCACACCCTTCAGCTGAGTACCAAAGTCCAATTCAACACTGACCTGGGGGCTGGTAGCTGAGTAGCAGCAGTAAGCAGCCAGAGAGCCAGGCCCATGGACATCAGTGTGGGCTTGCTGAAAGGCAGGTCTGCTACCTACAGGTCACTGGTGTCACACGTGGCAAATTCAGCTTTTTTTCCACACTGCTGTGTGATTCAGCTCTTGCTCTCACCTGTTAGTTTCTGGAATTTCTGCTGGAATTCCTTATCACAAGCTGCTGATTTCAAGCAACAAGTGAGCTGAGGAGTGATAACGAGATAGTGTTCATTGTCCCTGTCCATCTCTCCACTCCCTTTGACATCAAGGAATGTTTTATCACAGGTAACAGTGGAGCAGTTTGGCTCGCTGCAGATGCTGCTTCTGCCCTAAACAGACACCTCCTTTCTTTCCTCACCCAGCCTACACCCCTCTCTGACTGGACTAATACAAATTGCTTTTCAAAAATCCCCATTCCTGGCAGTGGCACCCCCACAGCTGTCCTCTCTCCAAGCTACTGGCAGCACCTGCTTCATCATGGTGCCGTTTCTCTCGGTGCTTGCAGGGAAGTGGGAGTCAGTTCTGTATGGCACAGGCTGCTGAGATCAGAGAAGCAGCCCTTCACCAAGCAAGTCAAACTGGCAGATTTTCTTTCCAGCCAAAGATTCTCTGCTGAGTGAGTGGTCAGCTGCTTGATGGTGCCCCATGCAAGAACACATAACATTTTTAATACCCATCAGATTTCCAACATAAGCTCTGCAATTAGTTCTCCATGTAGGATCCTGCTTTCATTACTCAAGTTTTCTGTGTTTATGCTTCCACCTAAAC
>NW_008586319.1:58502-68071 GCF_000691845.1 Merops nubicus | reverse complement strand
CTCTTTCAGAACAACAATAAATAGCCTCAGCTTATCACTTTCACCTTAACAAACAACTCTGCAAGCCTGAAGACAACACAAGCAACAGATTTTATTTTTTTTTTAATAAAGATCTCTCTTTGCCTTTTTTTTCCCCCCTCTGTTTGTTTTCCAAAGGAACTCACCAAGCATAAAACTGAATTGTAAGACATGGTCTGGGGGATGAAAGTATTGGAGGCAAGGCTATGCAACTATCAACTCAGTACTGGATGAGGGCAATATTAAATGGGACTAATGAGCTTGAGTGAGTCAAGTGACCTTTCCTCATTTGCTACAAACAGCATTGTTCATATGATTCAGTTGGTTGCTCAGTAAAGGCTGTGCAGCTCATTTGCTGTACTTTTTTTACACCAGAATTTGAGGCCACAGTATTCTGCATGTATTTGGTGACCTGCTGGTAAGCAACTTTATTTACCTGCCTACTGTTTGAATGAAGGTTTGTGCTGCTGAAGCCTTTCGGTTACCTCACAAGGAGCAATACATAAAGCCACTCAAGAGCGTCAATCACACCTTCAAGCAGCTTGCTCCACAGAGTTGTGTTCCCCTTCAGTACCTCCATCTTCTCACAAAAATGCAATATAGCAACACACTGATATAGTATAGAGAAGATGCCCTTCAGATTTTTTTCTTTTGTACAAAACATGCCTGCAAACAGGGAGAAAAGGAACATACTAAATTCATATTAAATATGAATTCAGTATGACAGATCTGAGCAGTCTCAAAAAAATAGGAAGGAGAAAATCTTGAACAAGCTGCTGTCCTGCCTCCAGTGTTCTTCTCAGAGCAGAGATAGTCAGACACGGTCTTTCAAATTACAGAGTTCAATATTTTCCATTATATGCACGTCTCTCTTCTCTGTCTTGAAGAGAAGGAAGAAATTACTCAGGTAATACCTTTATGGAAGCTTGCCCCTTTTAGCCAGTTCTGCCCAGAGATCTGACCACCCTCCAGGTACACTGCTTAAGACCCTGGCATCCCAGTTATTCCGTGTATAGTGCTGCTGCCATCTGGCCTGTACGGACAGGTATCTCTCAAGGAAAGGAAGGTACGTGGCAGAGAGAGACAAGTGCCCATGTGGGTCTCACCCCTGCACAAAACTGGGGTCCAGCAGTTCTGAAGCTCTCCCCTGGTTAGATGCAGGGTTTTTTTAGAGGACAGTGATGAAGAGAAGGGATTTGACCATGTCTGAGGAGGTTTGACAAGCTGTAATTGCTTTCTAATCTCTTCACAATACAGGCTTGAAATTATGCATGTTTAAATGATTCGCTGAATTAGGGCTTCAGTTGAAAATCAAGGAATGGCTTGGAAAGATATCTCCATAGATGAGGATACATAGGGCTACAATAGCCAGGCACCCATGCCTCAAGTTCTCTCTTCTGTTTCTTACTTCTTCCCATCTAAATTTTAGAACACATTTCCAGGGCTTTGATTTCCCCTACATAGTTTCTCCTGTACATGGTACCAGAAATCCCCACTGTGACATATGTATGCTCCAGTGATCCATCATTCAGTGATCCTTTCCCTTTCTCTTGGCTACCAGTACGGGCTTTTATTTTCAGTAATGCTGTTCTCTCTTTCAGGTGATGATAATGCAAATGGATATATGTCCTGAAAGGATAAATAAGGGTACTGACACATGGCAGCTTATCGACAGGAACTGTTAAGTGCTGTCATAGAGTTGGCACATCACTTAGTGATCAAACTCTTCTCCTGCCAGTAAAAATTACATTGATGCCTCATGTAGATTTTAGCCTCTCCATAGCATCATAGCTCCATTCAGAGAATTTACTGTGCATCTCGTATGCTTAAAACGACTGGATGAGGAAATCTCCTGTGCTTTCTCAGCTTCTGCTCCATATTTGTGTCACTTCTGCCCACAGAATAACACACACCTTTACTAGTCCACAGCACTTTATATGGAAATATACAGAGTGGGGTCAGCTGGACACTTCATAGCAACACACAGGCCCTTCCAAAAGTTTATTGGTACAAGATGCCCTTTTAGAGGGTCTTTGTCACTTAAAAGCATGACAGAATCCTGACATTAGCCTATTGAAGGTGGTTAAACTTGTTTACTATATCATCATAGCTCACCCTGGTCAAGGAGGAAGCAACTGTAATTTCATGTCTGTGTTAAGACAGCTTTCAAGAGCTCTGGCTAATATAAACTGCAGTTATGAGTATTTTTAATTGAAAGCTTCTTTCTTGAACTGTCTTCCTTTTTAAGGATACTAAGTAGCTTGAGATATTTTGCCTAAAATAATTCACACTCAAATGACTACTATAAAGGCAGCTGAATTTAAACTGCCTTCCAGATCCTGACAAGGCAAGTGTTTAAATACACACATGCCCCAGCAGTCCAGGTCTCCCTGGCCATCACTTCCTCCATTGGATATGGGCACAGGTCACACTACAGGATGCTTTGCAACTTGAAGGAGTTTGGACCACTCGTACAAGTTGTGCAAAGCTGTGGGTCAGTGCAGAAGAACAGTGTCTCCAACCAACAGTAACAAACATTCCTGCCCCGAGCAGAACCTGAACAGCAACATGGACTGGGCATGTTGGACCTGGGGGGGTTGCACCCTCCCTCTCTGCGCTCCCATTTGTGGAGGGCAGATCAGAGCTTAGCAGTGACTGCGGGAGGGAAAGACATCAAGGAGACAAGAGACAGAGGCATTTGTGGATGGCTTTGAAGCAGCAGATAGTTTGTAGGGTTTGAAGACAGATCAACTGTTTCAGAGGCAGTTCCACTCCTAAAACATTGGCACTGATGCTGCAAGAGAGGTGGAAAACCCGTGCCATGCAAGGCCAAAAGGCAGTGCCACGGAAGGCAGCATCTGCAGACACTGAGGAAGAAGTGGGAGCAACAATGTAGTGGCTCTACTTTGCATACTGGAAAAAGAAAACAGTTTATCAGCACAGACAATACCTGGAGAGCTGGAATTCGATGATACCAAAGGAAAACAGTGCAGAGGTGGAAGGGGAGAAAGGTATAGAGTATTTTGGCACTGGGCAAAGCAAGGTGTCAGCATGTGCACAGCACAGAGCAGAGACTGCAGAACTGACATGTTATTCCTGCCTACTTCTGCTCACTGTGGAAATACAATATAGTCATCAACCAACTCTTAATCTTGTCTGCTTATTAACTTTACATCTAATTACACAACACAGAAATTGGAATTAACAGAACATTTATGCATTGCAGATTTGTTTATTCAAGGTTCCCTACAGCAAACGGCAAAGAAATTATTAAAAAAAAAATTTCAAAGTGAAACATTGATTAAGAAATCCTTGGGAAATAAAGTCATGACTTAGGGGAACAAAATCCACTTCAGGGAAGCTATGAAGAGCTGCCAGTCATCAGATTTGCTAAGAACTGACTTAAAGGCAATAAAGCTTTCATGAAATGAACACACCTGCTCTGACACAGCTGAGTGCTCACAGAAAACTTGGGAAAACATTCCGGTTAGAAGGAGTTCTGCCAAATGGGCTATATTTTATCTTTCTCCCATTTTGACACATTGATAAAAAAAGCAACATTTTTGCTTCTCAGAAGTTCATCTGTCTCTTCTGCTTCTGATTACCCAGATAAAGTAATTTCTGTGATGACAATCTATTTTACTAGAACTGCATTTGATGCTGTAAACAGGGAATTAGTCATAGAAGCTGATGAATTCTTAAAAAGTAAAGTGTTTTCATTCAGATGCTCCCCTGTGATGAAACCATGACAGCAAAAGATCTAAGATGATAGGCACACAGAACCATCCTGACGTGAAGAAAAAGGCATCCATTTTCCATCCAGTATGTCATGCGGGATTCAAAAATGGACTACAGTGTTTTGAAAAGAATAAGAAAATGTTCCTTTAAAAACCAGCCTATGAAAATCTGCTTTTGATCCCATGGTTCAACATGAAATACAGGAGAAACAAGTTATTGAAAAGGAATAGTAAAATATTTTTCAGATTAAACCATATTTCACTTTTACAAAACCTTCTATTTTTCCAAAAAATGTGTTAAGAACATTTGCACTTAAAAGGTAAAGACGACAAAGACCTGGCCACCTCCCCTTAGGAAGGCAAGCTTTGGTGGCAATCCAGTAACATCTCAACATCCCTCTCCCTGTCCCAGCCATTTGAGGATGTTTTCCCTCCTTGCCATGCAGGCCACCAGCTTGTTGTCAATCCTTTTCAACATTATCTCCATTTTCCCCACTTCAGAAAGTAAGTGTACAGTAAGCCTAGCACCTACCAAACCAGCCACCAAACACAACCTTGTGCTCCTTACACACATGGATCTGCCACTTCCCTGACAGAACATCAGAGCAGTCTCCTAAAGAACAGATTTCCTCAGCTTCAGCCATTAATTATCCCCCCCCCCAACATCACCTTTCCAAGGCGACTGCCCGAGACATTCTCAGCATGACCATCCAGTCACTAGGGCTCTCTTGCTGCTCAGGTGCTTTGTAACCATTTCTCAATGGGTGGTGTCAGGGAGTCTGACCCTTAAATATGTCACTCTTAATTACTTTTCATCAAGTTCAACTTAACTGCCATTTTCCTTCTGAAATGCATTACCCACACAAATAAAATTCTCACAATCAGGCCAAAGCTGGATGCAGCAAAAAGCAAAAAGATTTGCACTGCACCAGGGCTACAGTCCTCCTTAGAAACAATAACCACTTACAGAGAAACAGATGCTCTCTCTCTCTAGTTGAGGCAGTAAATAAGCTCTACTGAAGTCTAAGCAGTAAATACATTTTGAAATTTTGATAAGTACTTTCACAGTAAGTTTTACAAGTTGATCTCATTTTCTAAAGCACTGCAGACTGTAGAGTTCATTGCTGTTGAGCAAAAAAGAACTAAGTGTGGCAGTACTACAGAGCCCTTATTATATCCTGACAACAATGTTTTGACTTCAGTGCTCTCTTCATACTGTGGACAAATAGTGAGTTATTCGCCTGTCTGTTCTGCACTGAAAGTGCATCTGGGGTTTGAAAATACAAAGGGTCTAAACCCACTTCAAGCAAAATCACCATTGACTTCCACAGGCACAAGAGAAGTCCTTATTTATAAAGACTTTATAAAATATAAAAAAGCCTCTTTCTGAAACCTCTTCTACGTTCTTGAAAGCTATACGGTTATTCCACAATCACCATCTGTTAACAACAGGAGTAAGAGCTGTCTCATCCTACAAAACTGCTCCTCTCTTCAATCTTTTAAGTGCAGAGCTAAGGACCAAATAGTATCTCTGATGATAAATGGCCAGCTGAATGTGGATTTTGACCAGCAGAATGCACGTTTTACAACCACAGGCCTCTTTGGAAGACACTTGCTCATCTGAGCAGTCGGGCATGGTCCATTAGAAGCTAAACTTGGACGAGCAAATTCACGTATGACACAAGACACAGAGTTCATTTCAGCACTACAGATGGGTGGAACCTTTAGCACACTGATCAAATTATCCCATATTCATATTCTTTATTAAATAGTTTCTAACTCGGTCTGATAGGGAAGAGATCTCTTCCCCTAATGAATATTCTGCAAACCATCCTCCTCCTGCCACATGCCTTGCTGACTCAAATCAAAACATGGATTTCCACACTTACAACTCAGTGCAGCTACCAGGTAACGCCTGGGAGTCTGCTTTCCTGGCATGCAGTTGTGCCTGTGGTGTGGAGATCCCTGCCCACCCAGGAAGAACTGCAAGACCAAGACTCAACTCCGTACATGGGAATCCTGGGAGGCCTCAAATTTGCCCCTTTACCCTAGCACAGAGGACTCTGTTTAGGATACCACTTCAAAGTGCTGTACAGGAAAGCAAACCTGTTCCTCCTGCTAATGTGGTAGCAAACAGCTCTAGCAAACTATCTCCAGGACAACAAGTAAAAGCTGGAAATCAGTTTCAAAAACCCCTTCACTCATGTTGTAACTGGCTTTACTTGTCTACTGCTCTGCCTTCCTACAGTAGGAAAATCTCATTCTGCATTTCAGTTGTCCCACTATTGCCACTAGCAACAAGAGCTTGTTTGGTCTGGGTGTTCGTTTCTGAAGAGCTGCTGTGGAGCAGCATGGGATGGAATTGTAAACACACCACTACTGGTTTGCCTGAGCACATTACAAAAAAAAATCAATTGTTCCTCTTACAGAAGAGGTCTCACAGGACAAAATGATGCAAGATCTGAATTGGATCCTAGTTAATCTGCCTCTCTATCATCGACAGCTGACAGGGAAATTAAAGATTCTGTTTAAGAACAAAGGGACCCGCTTGGATCACCCCCAGACAGTAATGTTTTCACCCTATCTGCCTCACAGGAATGATGACACCATTGCAAGAGTCTTTAACCTTTCCAGCCAGTATGGCATGTGACTCAAGAAGCAAAACTGCACTGTGCCAATAGACTGTGATCACAAAGGGACTTTAGAATTCAACTTTCCACCCTTCTCTGTTACATCAAAGTCCCCTTCAGTTGTTCTACAATTGTTGGGGACATTTGGTAGTCACAAGAAAGCAGGAATAGCAAGACAGCTTGCAGAAGGCGCTGGGAAGGGGCAGGGGCAGCAAGAGGGAGAGCAGTGGAGTTTCCTGAGCAAAGAGAGAGGGTGGACATGAGGATCCTCTTAGCTGAACTTAATCACATCAGCAACACGTACACACGGTTGCTGCCAGTTCCTCTGAAAAGATACAGACATAAAAGATAAACCCAAATTACCTTTTATCAAGTTATGTTGCAAAGTTGAGGGTGGGTATTAGGATGATTGGAGGCTTCTCAACACACCGTAATCCAGTGCTGAAGTGGAACATTGCAAATGGAGCAAGCAGAATATTTCTCTCATCTGAATCTAATGAATTCACTAATCACATTGCTGTAATTTTCTTTCAAGCTACTGGTAGAGTAAGTGGATACCTGGGGAGCCAGCAGTGCCTGTGGAACCAAGAACTTCTGCTGTTTATTGGTATGCAGGGGAAAGTGGTTTTCCTGGATGCATTTATTTGCTGGCTTTAAATACTCATATTTACTTGGGGACTGTAAACACTGTTATAAATGGTAAATTGTCATTAGCCCATCTTCCTGATGCATCCCAGATCAAAGCTCATGCCTTTCAGGTGGGTGCTATTAAATTAGCCAGCCACAACCTGATAGGTATCCTCTAACCAAAAATATATTGTCTTTGCTTAGGGCAACTCTCATTGCTTGTGGGTAGAAAGACAGTCCCGTGAGGAGCCCAAGCATTGCCAGTGTGTGGACCTGTGTGGACCAGAAACAAGGAAATAAATTGTCCCCCTTCATTATTGCTACATGTTGTATTTGAGAAGGACTTGTAGTTGGTGAAACAGAGTGCTTGATTTGAAGAATCTGCTATCTCTGAAGACAAATAGAGGGGGACAGAAATCTTAACATTTTACAGATAGGACTTGCAGGACAAAGAATTAATCTGCTACTAATAACATGAGAAAAATGTGGCCAAATTAGGACTGAGTCTGGCTCTGGGACTTTCTAATTTTAACTACCAGATAAAGTCTTTGTACTTTACATACACAAAATTTACCTTGCAGTAGAACAAATTACATCAATTTTCTAGGCCTTTTGGGTGTTAAAAAGCCTTCTTTAGGAAGGCCAACAATTATGTTTATAAAATGGCTAAATTCCCTCTGATGCTCAAATAACTGGTGGTTTGAGAACACCAGGAGGCCTCAGGACTGCTTAAACATGGCCTCTGACATTGCACCTACAATTTACCACAATGGAAACCAAACTGGTTAGAAAAATACCAATTTGCCATAGGTCAATTTATTTTGCTAACCCATACCATTAAGCTGTGTCTGTTGTTTTATGTGATCAACATCTAGGTAAAAGTAGCAGTAAGTTTTTGTTCTGAACATTTTCATGAACAAATAATACAACAGCCTTACCTTGCCGATTTGAAGTAATGAAAACTGGGAGACCTGGGAATTGCTCCTACTTTTTGCCAACTGCTAAGTGAACAAACAAAAGAAGCCATGCTAATGCTTCAAAAAATTCAATTTAGATAATGCACAAACACTTCATAATAAATTAGTAGAATCCATAAAAAACATGAAGCTAATTATGAAGGCAAGTTTGGCATCTTACATGTTCTTGCTGTAATTTCTCACTAACAAAATAACACCAAAGGAAAAGGGCAAAGAGACCACTACTGCTATCAACATAGTAAGTAAGAAACAGCAAAATGTAAAAAGATCATGGAGTACATCAGCCTCCAAGTCACCACAAAATGAAGCAAATGGAGCCACCACACCCATCTTGCAAGTGCACAGTGAAAGAGCAAGAGAAAACAGTCACAAGTTGCATCAAGGAAAATCCCAGGTGGTCAAAGGAAAAAATAATTGCACCATGGGTGAGGAACCATTTGACCACACTTCCCAGGAAGGCTGCAGAATTTCCATTATTGACATTTGAAAGACTCCTTTGAACAAGGCCCTGGTCTGATACCTGATTGTTTTCCCTGGTTTAACCAGGAAGTTGGGCTAGGTGACATACATAGAGTTCATCTAGCCTAAATTATTTTGTGATTCTATGAAAAAAATTAAAAAAAAATAAGGGATTTTTAATCTTGGAAAACGAATTTGGGCACAATGGCATCACTGTAGGATTATTTTCAGGTGGGTTAAAAAAACTGAATGGTTAATGTGATCCCCAAAACACTTATATATAGCAAAACATCTAACATCTCAAAGAGACATTGCTAGACCTAACCAATCACCTCTCCATGGAAGCATAAGCAGGAACACTGGTTCGTGACAAATACCTAAAAAACAGTGTTTCAGTGAGTAAATGATTCATCACATAAATCACCCCCATCCGGGAGGTGACTGGCAGAAGACTCCACCCCTATCTCACTGTCTGCAATGGAAACAACTCCCCCTACCCCCAGAAAGGGCCAGGTCTCTGTTTTAGACAGGAACACAAAGGAGCTCGTACGTGAGGTGCCACAGTGATGTAAACATGAGAGTCTACAAAAGCTCCAGTCCTTGTCTGTGCAAAGTCTGTTCCTGCCCTAAACTGCACCAGCCACTGACATTCACCAAGTACACCAAGTACAATAAACACGTTTCAGCCACGTCTGCCTTTCTGTCATCAAACTCCAGACAACAAGATGACAAGTTAGCATCACGTCTAATGATTCCCCTGCACAAAGGGCATCCCTGCATGGACTGGCAGTGGGTGAGCTACAACTGCAGTGCCAAAGGTCTAGTCACCAGAGTCTTACAGTTACACTTTTCAAGGAGAACAGTTAACTTCGTAAATGGAGGAAAAAAAAAAAAAAAAAAAAAAGTGAATATTTCCAGTCTATGGGCAACTGGTGGTTCATAAGACACCAGAAAGTAACCTTTAAAAAATCCAGAAGACAAAACAAAATTCCTCTACACCATTCCCAAACATGTGAGCAGGTAAGGAAAACAGTTAATATTGGAAACAATAAATGAACATTTAAAATAGCTCTTTTCAACTCAAATTAAAACAAAACCTCTTGCAGGAATGCTGCTGTGTG
>NW_008586319.1:33728-58471 GCF_000691845.1 Merops nubicus | reverse complement strand
AAACCACAGCAGTTGCTCTATCACCCAACAACCCCTCCCCAGCCAAGAAGGGAGATCAGGGCAAGGAGAGGAGACTCTCCTATTGAAATGAAAACTAAATAAATAAAACAGCCAAACTAATACCAATATGAAGTATATGAAGTTATGCTCAGCCCAGCAAACATACAGAAGCCACAATAAACTGGAAAGCAGTCCTCAGGAGCAGAACAGTGAGCAAGCCCCTCCAGGGACGTGGAAAAGAAAGAATAGCAGGAACAAGGGGTTATCTCCCTAGCAAAATTCTCCCTTTATACTGAGTGTGAGGTTTATGGGCTGGGACACACCTGATAGCAAACTTGGGGCAGCTGCCCTGGCTGACTCCAAACTGGTAAGGGCCTGCAGACCATGGCTGGCCCAGGACAGGACAGCTGCACAAAATTGTCCCATTTTCCTTGCCCTAGACAACACAGGTAGCCCTGGGATAAAACACTGAGAAGCTTTGGTTGATAGTCCTCTTAAAGCATGCAGTCGGGTTTCACATCTGGATTTCTGAGGTGAGATCAGTGGCTCACAGTTACTCCACAGCAGAGAGTTTGTAGAGGCAGCTGAGCTTCCTCTAAGTGGCATATCCCAGTCCAGACTGCTGGCTGCCTTCTCCTCTGCATTTTTAGAACCTAGCACAGAGAAAGGACAAGCTGATGATGATATATTTGGAAATCTCTTTGACTGAAAGGACAGAATTTTCCCCTTTCTTGCTCCCAGTTCAGACTGTTGGTAACGTGGAAATAGCTGTCTCATTTCTTGGAGGTCCCTCAGAAACCAGTCCAGCATGGAACAAAAGTGAATGGCCCCATTATTCTCAGGGGGCATAATTTTAAAAATACCAGGGATGCTTCTCTTAGTCAGTAATTACAAATTCAATTTTAGTACTCGGAATGGCAACAGGCTTCAAGGAATAAGCATATTGCAAGCTGGAGTTTGCCAAGTGCAAAACAATCACAAGTGCCCTTTATTTTTCTGGTCACTCAATAATACTAGACTTCATTAAAAAGGAGAGATGGCATTGCAGAAATTGAGCCCTGAAGACAGCACCCACTTACAAAAAAAAAAAAAAAAAAAGAAAAAATAACCCTGCAACTTCCCATGTCAGCATATAGACCATCACCCAACCCAGGAAAAACACTATTCTTATTTACTGTGGCCTTTCTGTTGTGCTGTTTACAGGATTTTGAACACACAGACAGAAAGAGTAAAATCAGTAATCAAAGGAAGGACTGTAAAAACATATTTTGCAATAAAATTCTCCTAAATTCCTGCTAAATGAATAGTATCAGCTTTATTTCAGTTTTGCGCAGTATCAGACCTTTCACTTTGGCATCTTGGACACTCCATAGGGAACTCCACCCCACATGAACCTCTCCTGGTGACAAGTCCACCAGCAGCCTCTGGTATAGCCATCATAAACCCAGGCGTGCAGAGAAAGCTCATAACCCTGTGCCACACCAGAGGTGTGCTGCACCTTCACTGCTTGCTGAGGAGCCACGCCTGTCCCACTGGAGACATGCAATACAGCCACTCTCTCATGGTTATAAAGATGTGTGTTAATTAATATGTAAAGCCTTCAGCTACTTTGGAGATTTCCCCTTCTTGCCACCTTTACATCCAAATGTGTAGCTGTACTTTGTGCCTTTTTATTTAAATGGCAGACCTGCCATTTATTTATAAAGCAATTATGGGTCCACCAAATTTAGTGAAAGCAAAAACATATCATGCACCTGAAATGGAGAAAAAATCCAGACTAAAGATGATTAACTATTCATATTTGTCTCTGCCTTTTGAATATACATCCTCTCTCCCACGAGATCAGGGATCAACCACTACTTAGATATTACGTCCTCGGCATTGACATTAAAACCTTCCCCATCAAGCACTGTCTTACTAATGTTCTTTCTATTCTAAGGAATAAAAATAACAATGAAATTAATGGTTAGACACGTTATATATGGCATTCAGTGATGGCAAAGAACGAGATGATAAAAAACCTGCATTATATTTATACTACTTCCTTATGCTAACTTTTTTGTTCCATTAATAAGATGCCTTCTCTTTTACATTCTGATTGTGTTTTGTGGCAATCATTATTCAGGGAATGAAGCATTTTAATGACTTTAAAAATTAATTTGGTGGTCTTAGCCTAGCTCCCAACGAACACGTGTCCACATAAAAAAAAAAAAAAAAAAAAGCAGCACACTAATTGGCAGTCTCATTGACATTCACAGCACAGAAGCCAGGAACTCCACAGATTTTAAAGCCAGAAGTGACCATTGTGATCATCTAGTCTGGCAGGTCATGGGACTTCCCTGAATTAATTATTGCTTCAAATCTCAGTGGCTGTGATAGATCTGGAGTATGTTTTTTTTAAAAAAAAAAAAAAAAAACTAATGTCAATTTTAAAGTTTCCAATTAATGGGAAACATGTCACAATTCTTGTTTATTTATTCTAGGGGCTGATTTTGCTCACTGTTAAAAAAAAAAAAAAAAAAACCACCATGAATCTTATTTTTGCTCTAAATTTTGGTTTTAGGCTTTAAACTTTGTTTACATCTTACATTTTTGTTTGCCATAGTGAAGTGTCCTCCTAGAAACTGATTAGTGGTGTTACGAATGTCAAGGCTGGAGGATGCTTTATTTTAAATACTGTAGTCTAGTTGTTGGTTCTTTTGTCCAGAAAGTGGGAAATCTGGATTCAATGAATTCCTAAATCTGGGGAAAATGCAACCCACAATTCTCATTTCCCAAGAGAATATCACAATTGCTTGACTAACCACAGCTGGAAACTGAAGCTGTACTCAAGAATACCACTTACCTTTCTTTTTGAAGCTGGGTCGTCAGGTTGGTCAAGAACACAGTGTCTGAGGGCAAAGGGACACCACCAAGAGGCACAGCCCTCAGCCTGATGGGCAAGGTCCTTAATTCATAGACAGTACATTATGCTACCACACATACCATGCATATTATATATTATTAAACATAGTAGTTTGATAATGAAATAGCTCACAGAATAGATTAAAACTCAGGACACATCTTTCTACCCTGCCTTTCTCTGCAGAGTGCCATGGTATTTTTTTTGTTTAATTCAGTTGGCATTCTCCTTTACCATTTCAGCATGAGAAAAGCCAAGCTATATTGCCCAGGTCATACACATTTTCTCAGGACTACTTTCTGGATTTTACAGATCTGGCAGTCCAGCATATTCCATTAGCAACTATCTTTTTTGTTAAATTGTTAACGTTATATTGTTAGTTCCTCAGTGCTAGACTATTACCTGCTAGCTACTGGCACTCTAGTATGGAAAAGCAACTCCATCTTTTCAAGGAGTATATTTAGAGGTAATTGGGCATTGCATACGCAAGCAAAAAATAACTGTATTTTCCAACAGGTTAATAGGGATTCACCCTAATTAAAATCTGAAGTTTTAATGAAAATAAAAAGCCTTTCTGGGGAAAGATCTGTGCTTTGATTCACATTCAAGTCCCAGTGGCAGCACAGTTCTTAAGAGACCACCAGCAGAAGTGAAGCTGTTGAACACTCCAGGAGCTCTTCAAGAGGACCAAAGTACGAAGCCCATGATAGGAAGGCACTGTAGTGAGTCAAGGTCTCTCCATGAATAAATTTGTGCTCTAATTAAAGCATTGCCCTTACTTTCACTTTTTTTTTTTTTTAATTAGTGTTATGCGTACCTGCAATATGTTAGAGCAGATACCCTCACCTCTTTAGTGCTGTTTAGAGACTATTTAGTCTAAATAGACTGAACAATGGTTTAGCTTATTTGTTCAGATGAAATTTGGGATTTTTTTGTGTTTTGTTTTATTTTGGGTTTTTTTCCTGCATAAGCTCCTCTTCCCTACAAGTTCAAAGAGAAGAAAAATGACATTGAACAGCTGGTTTCAAAGACACACACTTCCTTAGTATTAAGGGACTCTTTTTAATAGGTGCTTTAATTACCTAATAGCCTGGAATAAAGTTATAACCTTTTGGTTGCTGTTATAATTACTGCCAACTGAAATACCCAGCTCTGGCAAAGTAGCTCCTTCTCCAGAAAAGAAAGCCACTGCCTCTGATACTACCCAACATTCCACTTAATTATGTTTTCCTTCATTTAGATGGTGATTCTATTGCAACATCTAACAAGGAGAAGATTGCACAGTAACAGTGAGTGGCTGGGACAGCTGCTTGATCAAGGCATTATTGAATTACATACACTGAGGATGCAGCTGGGCAGTGAAAACTGATGCTTTCACTAGGTGATGAAATTCTGCTCTGTAGTCTTTTAATGCAGAGTGTATCCAAATAAAGATTAAAAGAAGAAATAAGGTTCATTACAGATTAAACGCACTGAGGCATTTCTACCCTGGTATTTTTATTCAGAACAATATTAGCTCTCTTATTATCTTCATGACACTTTATGACCACTTAGTTGAGCCAGCTACAGATCCACCAGTTCTGCCAATTAGGTGAAATCTTTGGTACAACAGATATCAAGTGGAGCTATTCAAGGCTCCTGCAAAGCCATTACAAACTCAACACAAACCATACAGGGGCATCTATAAATGCCAACCTTTTAGAGCCAAGTCCCTTTTTCTCTCTAGCAAGAGAGCTGTAAAACAGGGTTTTGTAAGGAATAAGTGTCTGGCAGAGCCTTTTCAGTGCAGGGCAGGGAGCCAGCGAGCTGTGCTGAGGTGTAGCTGGTGGTGAAGAGCTGGCAGCACCCTGTTCCTGAGCATGGAGGTGAGCACAGCAGGGCAGCACTAATCCACGGCCCCATGGCCACCCCAGACTCCAGGGATGGCAAAAATGCAGCACTGCCAAGCCTGCTGCCAGCCCACGCCTGGAGTGCCGCAGGGCCCCGCTGGCACAGTGGCACCGGGGTGATCGGTGGGGTCCAAGAGCAATTTCAGAAGGCCTTTGGGACTCTCTGTGTAATTACAAAATTAAGCCTGGGTGGCCAGGCTTTAATCTTGGATCAAAGCCAGGAAAGACAAACTGGAGCAGCCCCAATACAGACAATCAGCACAATCAACATAGTATTTATTTTAGAATAACATGTCTCAGCAAATAGAGATGGACTTGAGTTCAGGGACTCACATGCTCAACTTCTAGTTAGTGGCTTTGCAAAAGACCTTTTCTGCAGAAAGGAACATGCTGTCCCACCTCTGGCTCCCTTGTCCCTTGCCAGCCAAGACAGCATTTACATGCCCCAGCATTCTTTACTGCCAGACAAAGCCTCAAACATCCTGATTTCAGCTGGAAGAAGAAAGAAAGGGAATCCATTCTGAAGCTTTTGGAGAAACCCCCTTCAGAAATTAGTGAGGGGAAGAAAAGAAGAGAGGAAGGGAAGGACACTGCCTTTGATGATCAAATGGGAGAAGGTAATAGAAAAAAACTCAGGAGAGACAAGCTGAGCCTTCCTACGAAAACACTTCTCAATGTTTGTTTTTGGTACCAGTGCCTTCATTTTTAAACATTCAAAAGGAAACTGTGTAAATGCTTTGGATTAACACAAGTTAGGATGACCTGTTCCACAGGCTAAAGGCATTGCCTCTTTCTTGATCCAAGAAAGGCAGAAAAATTCTCTAAGTGTTTTTGGTATATTTATTCCGTAACACATTTGTATACGTGTGTATATACATGTATATATATATATACACACACACTCACACACACACATATATACACATAAAGGTTCATCACTTCCAAAAGCTTTTAAATACACACTGCACAGCCTTCTGGAAACCTCACCTGATGACCCAGGGAAAGGCACACAGCAGGGTTTCCTTTCACACACTGAGGACAAGCCTTTAGATTGACCTTTGAATTGCACCCAGACAACAGCTTACACACACACTCCAAGGGCCAGCTAGCTGACCAAAGGAGGCGACAAAGTCTAACTCTCTAACTTCTGCAGGACATGACAGGATGTGGATGTCTAACTGCCGAAATCTTGCGTTGAGAGACAGACAGCAATCTAGCCCAACTGCACTGCAACTCACAGAAAAATTGTGTTTCTGCTTTGAGCTCAGTTCCTGGCTCATCCCTGCCTTTGTCACCATGTAGCCACTTACACCTGTGCAAAGTGAAGGGAAAACACTACTGGGTGAGAATAGAACAACTTACCCTTCCTTTCTACAGCCCCTGCGGCGCTGGGGAAGGAGGCAGGAATTTGTCAGGTTCAGAAGAGACTGCAAATTCAAACAGATACACTTGTACTCTTCATTTTCACAGGAGATCAAATACAAAATTGTAGCCTAATACAACATCAGCATTCCAAATATATCTTCAGCGAGGAAATACATAATTATGGTTCCCTCAGTTACATTTTGGACATATGAATAAATGCTTTGAACCTCACAGAAGTTCAGTGAAGTTATGCACACGCAAAATTGGCTTAAGTAGCAAGAAAATGCCATTGCTTAAATTGACATTTTCACACACATATTATATGTATATATTCCTCACTAAAGTTAGCACAAAACATCAAATATAAAGGAATGGTGCTTGAATTATAATTTCAGCAACATTAAAAAACTACAGCAATAATACCAGAAAGCACTGACTTGCATATAAATCCTCACATGTTATTCCATATTAATACAACTGTTGCAGCAAGCTTTATTTTCATACACTTTCTGTGACCACCAGGCTGACCTAAAGCTGAATTATATCCCTGAAAACAGGTATCCAGAGCCTGGGCTTTTAAATGTTAATATCAACCACAAAGAAACCTCAGACCTTAGAAATCACATAGATTATTTCATGAGAACAAAAATCACATCTACATGAACAGGTGATAATATTTCAAGTAGGAATGTTTCACATCGAGTATGTGAACCTCTGTTTAAATACATTAAAAGAATAACAGGATTTTACAAGCTGCAAAGCACATTCACATCAGATCTACAGACTGCCTCATAAATGCTCATCTGCATCAGGTACAGGATAACTGGAAACGATGCATTACAATAATAGCATAATACAACTATTTTGTTCAGGTTACCTAAATGTGCTTAGATTTATTTGCATTTTTAATTGAATTTTCACTTTCTTTGGAACACTTTCTATGCACCAGAGAATGTAAAATAACAGACCTTGACTTCTTCCCTTTTTTTGCAAAAGATACGTTATTATTTCAGAACTGAAAAGAATGGCAGGAATATAACAGGATTCAAATCTGCCATCCAGCTTTCTTGAAAAACTAAAGAAAAAAAAATAGCCTCTCACAAAACACCTCTTATAGATGACAGCCAATTATTTTTACTTAATTTAAATGGCAGGCTCCCAGGGAGAAGAACAGCTGGTAGAATTTCATGTAGAAGATCAACTCAACAATTTTAATAAAATAAAATGTTTATTGGTATATAATTTTTTGCATTTGTACATTATTCTGTTAGGCAGATTTTTAAAATGTTGTTGTCTTATTCTGTCAAACATTGTCCACGAGTAATAAAATGTTGGGTTTTAAATGAGAGTAAGTCTACTAAGGAAATGAGCCTACTAAGGAAATGCTACTAAACAGCTCTTAAACAATTAAAATTTATCCTGGAGTTTTTCACTTACGTATCTTTAAATAGTGTTCAAAGTGAGACAATACTACAATGAAAGGTCTTTCTTTCATATTCATGTTATAATTTGCATAGCCGACTTACTGACTCAATCAACAGTACCAGCAAACAGTTACTGACAAGTAAAGGCAGTCTCCTCCCTCTGCATCAGCAGTGTTGTTCGACTCCCCTTAATTTTACTTGCATGAGAAGATCTGCCTGTCTTCCCAAAATTTCCAATAGAGACAGAGCGTGCTAGCCAGTCCCAGGGAAACAAATTTGCAAAGCCAGCTGATTTGCCCTTCAAGAAGATAAGGGAGAAGGGGGGAAGGTGGCAGCCTGACATCCTAAAATTGCTGGAAGATCAAAGAGATGTATATATATATTCAGTGTCTATGTTTAAAAGGATGTTAAGGCCTGATGGGGACCTGGGGAAGAGAAGGAACTTGGCTTCTGTCCACCCAAAATTACTTTTTCTGAAGTTGAACCTGTAAGACTTGGGGCTGAGTGGCACTGTGTGGCTGTACTCTCAAGGAAAGGTGAACAGGACAAAATGCGGACCTCTCTCCAAGACAGCTATAACATTGCAATGAGAGTGAGAATAAATTATTTAGGAAGGTATCAGCAGTATGAACAGCAGTAATGCAGTGGAATTGAAGGAGAGCTGCAAGGAGGCAAAGCGTGATTAATTTATTGGAAAATCCAGGCTCTATCAAACACTATTCTTTAGTGCAAACAGAGAAGGACTCATAAAGCTGAGCATTAATTAGCACAGTCACATCATTTTCCAACTTCACACATTAACATTTTACAACTGCAATTTCAATCAGAACTGAACAGTTACAGTTATTCAACTACATTTAAAGCATACGCAGGAGGGAACAATCATATATTGACCATTAGTATCCCCATAATATGAAATCCCGAAACTTCATGCTCTTCCAGACAAGTATCAAAACTAGAGAACTTCCACGCAAATACAGAACACCTTAAATCAATGTCATTCCAAAATGGCAAAAGTATGGCAAAAGCATCTAAATTAATTCTCTTCTAGATTATCATAAACACAAATCTAAAGAGCAACTACTGAAGAAAACATTCCCTGTATGATATTTGGGTATAAGACACTACAAAAGTGTGCTGAACAAATCAAAATTAAATTATTTTTCATACACAATTTTTCATAAAGGAAATTTTTTTTAGCCTTGGATTTTTGGGGTGGATTGTTTTAATAAATGTCATAGTAAAAATGCAATACTAAATGAAAACTAGAACTTAGCTGGCAACAAAGGAAGGTTCATAAAGGGAGGGTGACAAAATTCTTTCTTTATCCACGTGAGAGAATACGTGTGTATGTTCTAAACCATCACATTTACAAAACAGCATGGCCTGTCTGGATTCTTCTACCCCCCCCACTGCAGTACCCGTCCAGCAAACATCTATACATCACGTGTGTACCCAGCTTGATTTCACAGTTCTATGGAGCAGGGAAGCACAGTCCAGTTCTTACAGACCTCCAAGGTGCAGAGGAATGATGTGAGCTACTGAAGGTAACAATGGTTGTATGTGGGGAAGTTAGCATATCAACCAAAATCCAGTTTTATTAACCTCAGAACTCACAAAGTAGAGACACCAAGCTCATTTTAACAGCTCCAAGCATTTCATTTTTTTATTGTATATAACTGTATATTTGTCTTCTGCTTCTGAAATTCCAAGGTGCTTAAGCACTACACTTTTCACCCTCAAGTGCAGAGAAACAGCTTTTTGGTTTTTTTTTAATTAAGCCACTTTTTACCAAATATATTAATGTTTACAATTTCAGCAGTTGAAACGTTAAGATAAGCACCAACAGTTATAAAAAAATCAAAATGTTAGGTGTAATGGTGGCATGAGTCTCATACTTTATCTATTATTTTAAGTTTTAAGAACATTTTCTCATTTAATTCTCAATTACTTAAAGACCCATTTTTAATCACTGTTTTTGGCACAATGCCTTATAGTGAAAACCTGCTTTATTTTAGAGTGTTGTGTATACTACCAGGAAATCCTCAGGATTACATCCTTACTAGAGATTAAAACAATAATCACTCCTTTATTCCTGAAACCTATAAAACGGAAGATTTTGGGGCATAGCAACCAGTTACAGAGAGAAAATTGTTCCTTTGGATTTGTGCCAACCTCTAATAGGTGCTATTTCACCACAGGTTAGCATGTTCAAGCCACTTTTCTTGAGACAAATTCAATGCTTGGCAAACAGAAGGTTCTATAGTCCCGTTTTACTGGAGAGTCCAACATCACTGTAGCCCACACCAGAAAGAGAGGCATGGAGCTTTGCTCCAAAAGACTATAAAAGGGGCCTGCAGAAATAACCTCGCCTCAAGACAGGTGATGATCTGATCCCCCTAAACAGCTCCTTCCTTAGAACCAACAGGAATTCTTCTCTCCCAAAGCTGGGGAGAGCTGTGGGAGCGGGAGTGCCTGCACATGAGCAGTCACACATCACACCTCCACAGCCACCCCCCTTACTGTGTCTGCTCATCTTGTCTGTCCCTGGAATTTGGGCCAGACATAATGTTTAATGACTAGGAATTGCACCTGTCTTGCTCTATATTACTAGACAGAGTCTGGATGTGGGATTTCAAATCCCTACACACGCACCCTGTGCAAACAACCTCTCACCTTGAACAGACAGGTTACTGTGCTTCAAGCATATTTTGATGGGTGTGGGAGATCAGTTTTAGGTGTCGCCTTATTTCCAAACTCGTTTGTGCCCTGAGCAATTTTCAGCACATGCAGCAAGTTTCCTCTTCTACAGAGAACCAAAATACTGCTTAGCTTTTACTCCAAACAGCAGAATATACCTGTCAGCTACAACTCTTCAGCTGTAGGCTATGGTAGGGCTTACACGTAAGGCTCAAGCAGAGGCATTTGTGCTGATCAGGATCACCCTTCAGAAATCTCATTCTCTGGATACAAGTGATACATGGTCTTAGGCTCTCCATGTGAATGCCATGGAGTGGGCTGGTCTGCATAAAGAGAACCTTGCAGAGAACAAGAATAGTAGAGACTGAGAAAAGAGAGGCAGACAGACAAAGTGACACAGGGACACAAATAAAACTTTCCCAAGGTTTTTAGTTCCATTTCAAGATATTTTTCTCTAAGATTTTATTCAGATGTAAAGAACACAAAGTGTAACAAGAACCACTGAAATGGCCAAATGAGGTGTCTCTATAGCCTGTCAGAATTCTTCAAAAGCCTCATGGACCTGAACAAGGACTAAATGCCAAAGGTTTGGCATTTTTTTCCAGCTATATCGTTATTTGCTCTAATAATATTATTTCTTTTTATGCTCTGTAATGCAGAGACTATTAAAGGCAACACAAAGTTTAAAAAATATTGCAATATTGAACAATCTTTCTCTTCAAAGTACCTTACTAGCAGGTAAAAGTGCTACCTGAATGCTCTTTTGCTTTTATGTGCAAATAAATTGAAGACTTGTTTGCCAAAAATAATGTACCTTTGGGCTAGAGAAATCCACACTGTTTTTCAGATTTCTTCAGGTGAAAAAATTGTTTATTATACTGTGTGCTCTCCATTATTTACATATCCCTGGTGAGAAATCTGAGACATTACAGAGGGGGTTTCAGTTGTCACTAAACTGATAAAGGCTCTGAGCAGAGAGTTGACTGGTGTTACAGTTTTCTAGCAATGGCACAAATTAAACCAGCACTCAAGACATGCAAATGCATAAGTCAGAGTCAAACAAAGACTAAAAAACTGACAAAGCTGCACAGATCCTTATTTTGGAGTCCCAGGCCTGGCAAAGGGAAACACTTACTACAACAGAGACTATTTCCCTAGCAAGTATACAACAGGATTTGCCTATACCTTCTCAATGCATCTTCAGCTGCTATCCTTCTTAAGCAGAAGTAACAACGAATAAATGGCTATGCATATTTTGGGCTGTATTCCACTTAATGGCATTTTCATTACATTGTTAACATCTTATTTTTAGAGATGATTGTAACCACTGAACTGCTCTGGAAAAGGTAAACCAGTACACTTGTAGTGCAAGAGGAATAAGTTTCCTCTTCCCCAGTCTGGCAGCGAGCAGCGCTGTGCCCAGTCTCTCCAGAAGCCAGAGAGCCCCACAGGACTGGGGGCCAAACGGGGAAGGGTGCCTGACAAACACCTGACAAGCAAGGTGGTTTCTGCTGTGCGCTACATTTCTCAGGCACGGGGGATGTAAAGCACCCTCATAGTCTGGCAGAGAAAGGAAATAGTTCCCTGGTTGAAACGGTTCAACTTCAACTTGTAAGTGCTGTGAGCAGAGGGAAGGGGGAGCCCTGAACAATGCACTTTTTAGAACACTCACCAGTAACCCTCTTCCCTCGAAAGGGACAGGAAGAGGAGAGCTGCATCACTGCCTCACCCACACAGGGCAGCAAGCAATGGCCTCTGGGGATAATTCTTAAGAATTCTGTGCAATCTTGATAAGGTCAAAAATGATCCATATTTGCTTTTTAAAGTAGCCTAAACCACTATGATCTTGCAAGAGGCTTTTTTTCTCGTGGTCATGAATTATTACCAGCATTGCTATTATCACCACCACTACTAATACACTATTGTATCACTATTAAAAGTAGTAATGCATTATCATTGCTGTCTTTATTAATTTGATGAGATTCCTCTGGGCCAAGCTCTTCAACTCAGACTCTTGAGAGGAGTTTTCTGACACAATGAGAAAATGAACACATGACTGGTATTTGTTAGCAAAAGCAGTGGGAAACCCCAGGCAGAAGCCTACCAAGACTGAAATCAAGAGATGCCTCATGGTCTGCGCTGCTGAGTCTGCATCCACGACAGGCTGACACGCTGAGATGTTGTTTGTTACATCATAGTGACAACAAAACAGCTGTCATGTCTGCTTTGAACTGAGGGAAGCATGATACTTGACCTGGTGACTGTGCAGATTGAGGGTTTTGGCTCGAAAAGACCCAGTTTCAGTCCGTGACATCTGCTAAACACTGTGAATGGGAAAAAAAAAAACAGCAGTTTGCACGTTCTCCAGCTGCTTGGAATTCAGTTGGTTTGGTTTGGTTTTTGGTTTGGTTTTTTTTTTACTTTTCTTTTTGAACAGAGCCTGGGAACAAGAGATACAATAGTCATAGGGCAGGATTTAAAAAGGTCATACATTTAGTTCTGAAAGCCATGCAACATGGGTATACTCAGACTGACACACAACTTGAAAAGTGTGAAATATAAATACCATGTGTTTCCCCCATAAAGAGGGAAAGCTCATATAGATTAGTCTCATGATTTTTGCTGTGAAGTGTTTTGAAAAACCAAATGTTTTCTTCAGATTTTTTCATCTTTTTCTGTTTGATTTCTACAAGAAACAAGCCTAAAGGAATGTATGAGATACTTGCAGGTCTGTTTCACTGATTTCTTTTTTGCGTATTGCATAACCTCCATGTACATCCCAAAATAGCCTGATTCTACAGAGGTAACGGTTTTCCCTAATTTAGAGACTTAAGGGCCTATGGATCAGCTCTCAGAGATGGAGAAAATAGTAATGCTTTCCCCTGCCCACTACAAAACAAAAATATTCCTTCATTTTGTTCTCCTTTTATCTTCTTCTCCTCTTCCTTACATCCTTCAAAATTCGTAACTCTACAGAGGTTCTAACTTTTTTATTATGGGTTTTTTAGTGCCAGTCCTTCAGTTTTCTTTTTCTGCAGATGGCAGCAACAGGTTGAGGGCACAGCAAAGGCAGGATGATATCCTGTCAGAAATCAGGCAACTCTGCTGTTGAAGGGACAGATTTCAGAAGCACATTAAAAGAGTGCCTTTACACAAAACTGCATTTCACCAGGCACGTAAAACGGGTCAAAATATTAAACTGACTGTTTTACTTCCCATGAAGATAAAATCTAAGTTGAATAAGAGGATGTCATGTCTAAAGAAAACATCAGTAATTTCCACTATTTGTTTATCTTTGCTGCTTACCTGGGCACTTTAGCCTGTCTGCATGCAGAGTGCTGTACATGTGAACTCACCCTTTTGATAGCACAAACAAAAAGTAACACTTTGCTTTAATGAAACCTTACAGACAGGATTTGGTCAGCTTTCTAGTATTATTTAGGATAAGCACATTGTACACAAAGCCACTAGAGGCAGTTTCTACCTTCCTTTCATGCCCTTCAACTCTGTTCTTGACATCACACAGAGTAAAGGAAGCTGTTTATAGCACAAGCTGCAGTAACAAAAACCAGACCCTGAGTATCTGGGATACAATCTGCAAGTGAGGACGTAAGAGCTCCCGGCTGAATTTAAGCAGAGGCACCACTGCAGTGGCTGATTAGCTACTTCCTGTGTATTTCTTAGTGAGACATCCAGTGGAATATAGGCATCCAGTGGTAGCAAAGCATATTACTGCAAAAGTGCAAACAAATCACCACATAGTTGCAATCAAATCCAAATAGGGAGTAAGACCTGAGACCCAACACCCTGTCCACAACTGCAGTCTCGCTGCACTGCTGCACCCACAGAACAGACAGGTGCTCTCAGAGAGCTCCACATAGGCCTTAGGGACACAAATAAATCCATTCAGTCATCTCATGTGGACTGCTTTTAAAGTAATTACTTGTGCCATAGGGAGCTCTACGGTTTTACTAATAGGAAAAAGAGTGGCCATACCATAAATGCCTTTGGCCACTTGTATAGGCCATATTGCACTAATTTCCTAAATGGATTCTAAAACAACCTGGATACCTCAGTTGTAACTCTTTATAAGAGAGAAGTGGCCTTTGATGTGAAGTTCTGATCATGAACAGAGTACAAACAACTCTGGGATGTAGAAGGACCTAGTCTTTCAACATGTCAGAACATTAACCTAGCTAATTCTCATGAAATCCCAACGACAGTAATGTCTGGGGAAAACTCAAGGGAAAACTGACGCCTGTCAGGTGACTTACAAGCTGTGCTGACTCACTGCCATACAGAACTCAGTAATTTCCATCCCTAAGGGGGCTGCTCATACGTATTTCTGTTCAGTGACTCCATGAAAAGCATAAGTCTGTGGGGGTTTTGATTTTTCAAGCATGTGCAAAACAAAGATTGACATTTCCTGTGAAGGGGAAGAAGAGGCTTTTTGGCTCACTTGTGCCATGCTTACCTATCTCAGCCAACACAGCATACTGTGTTTCTCTCATAAGTACTCACAAAAAATACTTCCATTCACAAATGTGTGAATATAAAGTATTTATGACTTCTCCTACAGGCTACGTTGCCAGAAATACTCCTGGGACCTTGGCATTCCCCAGAAGGTACAAACCAAAGAGGGCCAGAGAACCTGCCTGGAGACCCCTCTTTTCACTGTCTGGCCCCTGTAGCTCATCCCACCCTGTTTACTACAAGCAGGTGGGTTCCTTCAGATTATGGAAAGGGAAGACTGACAAAACCTTCAATACCCAGGCATCCAATTTCTCATGTTTTCTTGGAGAGGAAGGGACAAATATTGAATGATAAGTAGAAGCATGCCCTTTGAGCCGCCAGCATTCAAAGCTACTCCAGTTGGGCACTCAGACACCAGGACTGCACAAGACAGTTTATTATCATTCATCTTGAGACCTCAACAGCACCTCTCCATCACTGAATGAGATGGAGACTGGATTTGTTGGCTGCTTTGTTCCCCACTTACCTTCTCACAAGTGACAATGTCTTCAAAAATGTTATCACCACTCGAAGGTATTTCAGAGCTGGACCCTCTGTTGAAAATGGGAGGCAGATAGTGGAACAAGAGCTTGAAATAAAAGCAGGTGAAACAGAAACACTCAAACAGAGTTTCAGCCATTTTTAGCAGGTCTATTTATACCTCACCATATCCTTTGAAAACATAAAATTCTAGTCCTAATTTATTAATGGAATGTGCTAGCACCAAGTTATTTTTAAATTTAGAATATAAATGGTCTTCATGAACTAGAGCGAGCAGGCAGCATCTGACATGAGTCTCAGAGCTAGTGTGAAATTTACTTTTAACTTCCTGCTGCCTTTCCAAAAATTATGCACCGTGAGCATGTGGCTTCACTCGTGTTAGCTTTTTCTTTATTTAGAAAACAGAACCCCAGGAAGCAGCACACAGAAAGGATCTTGCCCTTGCTTGGATGTAAATAATCTTCTCAGCTTATTTCAGCTGTTTCTTCCCAGTTAAATTTCATGTGCCAAAGAAATATGATCCTGAAAAAGCCACAGAAATTTCCAGATATTTGTAAACACAAAAGGTAGAGATTATTTATCTTTTATTTCCCACACTTTTCCTTCTTTTATGGCAAACGGGAAGTGGGGAATGAAGGGAAATGACACAAAGAAAACAGAGAGGATTTTTTTAGTTCCTGGGGATTCTTATTCCCAATATTAAGTGCGATGAATAAAAAGGTATTCTTTTGTAAAAGTGTTCCTCAAAAAAGCCTTGCAACTCCATCTTGGTTGAGCTCAAATCATCTGCCCTTTTAGTCATAGACTGTTGACTTTTTCCAGTGGCTGTCCTCATCACAGCTTTATAAGCCCATTAGAGACACGCATCTGAGTGTTTTAGGGAATGACTAGACACAGCAAATGATTTCCCATAAATAATTTATCTGATGACTTCAAAATTCTCAGCGTTCCTGTAAGAAGAGCCTGTCAGGGAGGAATGCTGGTAAGAGACAGCAGCTCTCTTCCCCAGTGCCACCGCCTGACCCAGGGCCCCCCCACAGCCTGCGGAGAAGCGGCTGCAGCTCCTCCTGGGATCTGCTCCTCTACTGCCTCCCGCGTCGTCGGGAATCTTCCTCAGACCTCAGACAGAGGCTGAACGAGAGCCAGACCTTTCATGATCCTCTTTGCCTTCTGCAAATAAAAAGGAAAACTGCATTGCTTTGCAAACAAATATCCTTAAGCATGCCTCGATTTTGGGACAAAAAGTGTGGCAGCCGAGAGTCTGGTCTCACAAGCTCCTCAAAGAAGCTGTGCTGATCTGAGTAACACAGATTTTCAACACTAATCCATTGCAAGTTTTGGAAAGGTTCGGTAAATGTTTTTAATACTGAGCTTAGCCCTGTCTTGATCTATCCAGAATTTAGTTCACACAAAAGTGCTTTAGAATCAATTAAAGGTTTTTTATCAGTTTTCATTAGTTTTAGGTTAAAACAACCCTGAACTTTAAATGCTTGTTCTTATGAAACATCGAAGCTCTTCTAAGAATTTGACAAGCAAAAAAAGTATGTGTGTTTTGATACTTAACATGCATTTGAAAAAATGTGTATGAGAACATTACCGAGACAGTTCTTTGTATATTGAACACGTTGGCGCACACAGACTGTAACCTCTCAAAGAGCAAACCCTTACTGCATTATCTTTCTTGTATCTGTCAGTCGAGCATTTGCAGGGTCCTTGAGTTAGTTTTGAGGTAAGAACCTCAGATGAATCTCTCATTACCTTTATCACTGAAATTTAATAATGTTAAATTATTAAGATTAAATGTAGTAGCTGCATACTATATGCTGGCAATTTATCTATCACTTTTAGCAGTGGACATGTTTAAATTATCACACCTCAGTGCCTGATAAACAATCAGCAGACTTTATTTAATAGCTTCATCTCTAGTGCTAATTGTATCCATTTAAATGAAATTATTCTGATTGTTATTCTATATAGTGATTTGGTGATATGAGTCTTCTGAAGAGATATTATTGATTTGGGGCAACCAAGCACCATCCATTACAGCTGTGAAGACAGGAATTAAATATAAATAGTGGGCTATTATTTTGTGGATGTCTTTGTGGATAAATAGGGTAGTGGAAGCAGGATAATTACAAATTTGTACTAATTTGTCTTCTTGATTTATAGGTGTATGATTCCTGAAAATAAAACAAGGGCTACAAAGTAATCAAGTGAAGCTGGCAATAGATGTAACCTTGTGACTCCCTTAACAGAAAGGACAAACAAGTCATGTGCTGTCAGATTTTAAAAGGTGTTTAGACAGCTAAAAATAAATATTAAAAAGTTTGGCACCTGATGAGATTTACAGCAGTGCCTGAAACGATTTTTGGACAGTTTACTAGAAATTAGGAAGCAGACTAAAGAAAAAAAGTAGTCTTTCATTGTCCCAGATTATATCTTCAGTGCTGAAAGGAACCATACCAAATATTTTCAAAGATGTGGGACAAAGAAAACTTTTGTGCAACATTCCTGAGTTTGTAGAAATAGAGTAAGCACAACTAAAGTTTTACAGCACAACTAGTTTTATAGCTGAACAGAACCAGTGGGAGACATGTGATATTGGAGATCCAAGAGCCAACAAATAATCTGCCAAAGGAGAAATTAAATAAAAGGTGACGTGATAACAAAACATGCTCCTTGTTCTGGGCCTTGGTGACATCAGCTAGATGGAGATAGTTTGGAAGACACAGGAAGCAGCAGGGATTGTGAAGTGAGGGTTGTTTGCAGTGGTCTTGATAAAGCCCTAACCATACAGAAGAAAACCACTATGAGTAACACCCACAAGCTCACACGGCCTCTGACCAGGGGAGGAAATGGAGACAGAAGGTGGTCCTGACATAACGTCATCAAGCAGCACCAGAGCCTGGGTTAGTCTACAGCAGCACACACGATCGGATCAGATCACACCATACATTAGATACAGTGAACTTGACTCATCCTGTAGCTGTTTGAAATAAAATCACACCTTGATGACATAGCGTGTTGCTGCATTTGTGTTTTGAAGTGATTTGGTAAGCTGCACTAGCTGTGCACCCTCACCCCAGGGACTCCCATGCCCACACCTCCTTCATCAGGCTCCCCAAGCTGGATGTCCCTTAACCCTATGGCACACAACAGTCGGGGCGCCTGTACCAATGACAAGACACACTCCCATTCCTGTCCTGACTGTCAGGAAGGGTCAGCCAGCCTGCTTCTCAGAACCGAGATGCCACGTGTGGCTCTGATTCACTGGTATTCTTTAGGCTGTTCCACAGCAGAGAGGTGTAGCATTCACAAGACCAGAAATACGCACAGGACAAAGATTTGGTGTCTCACTCAGTGTTTCCAGGAAAAATTCCATGATTTGTGTTAAAAAGCTGCTGAACAGAATGCTTCATAGTGCTATGAACAGTACATGAGCTCAAGTGACTAAAGTCACTTTAGGCTAGATCTTAGCTAACAGTCCTTGTTTTCTGGAGGCTCCCAAGGTAGCTGGCGTATGAGTGCAACCTGATTTTGATCCCAGATGGCCAGGGAAACATGGGTTAACAGTGAGATTTAGATCTCACCCCTCCAAGGAGCATGCCTATTACAGTCAAGAATTTTATTTCCTGCCCAGTATATCCCAACACAGACATTCCTGAATTTCCAAATGTCCCATGGGCTGCTGGGCAGAGAATTCACCACTATAGATGCCAAAGTGCTTTCTAAGCAGTAAAACAAAGTGTTTCCATGGACTGCATGATGGGCCCCAGAGGATGAGTCTGAAACCTGACAAGAGTTAAGTATAAGAAGTCCCTGGGATCTGTCTAACAGAGCCAAGATCAACAGGATTCTCAGTGCAACCAGAGGTAAAGATAAAGTTACCCACAGAAATACAGCTTTGGAGCAGAGCAATGACCTCTGGGAACATCTTAGGCAGGTGGCAGTTGAGAAGAGTTTTGAGAACCTAAACTTCAGACTGAGATCTTTTTATGCCTTTGCCAGCACGCAGGTCACCCAAGGTTTTGTTTCTGTCTCCCTAACCACACCTTAAGGGCCAGGCTTGGGGGTTCTGAAGACAGTAAGCACAGCTCAGGTGTAGTGCTAGATTTGCGTGAGGATGCAAGGCCTGGAGACACATGGTCTGTTATTATACCAGAAGGTTTATCTAGGTGAGTTGCTCATGGAGAGTGTACAAGCTGCCTGTAAAGAGTTACCTGGCTGAAAGCAGGAGGCAAGCAGAACTTGCGCTTACAGACATCTGGGGGTCTTTTCATTTAGTCATGTAACTGACAGCAGAAGCCTCATGGAAGTAGTTACCATGCCTTGTCTTCTAGAGTTTCATGAAAATCAACCCTTCGTAAAGTTGTGGCAACAACTTTAGTTGTTGTAGTAGAATCAGCTAAAGTCTCTTTTCAGCACAAAACTCTGTTCTTCATGCAAACCCCCATGCAACTTTCTATCTTTACAGTAATTAATCTCACATGAATTATCTTTGACTGATTTTAATTGCAGACTCTCAACCAAAACACAAATCTCTTACGAAATTCATCAGAGTTTTTAAAATGGAACAGAATTTGACATTAATCTTCATTTTATCCACAAAAAAAGAGATGTCCCCAGTGGTAAAAAGCAACCTCCATTAACTAGGATCACTTTACAAGAAATCATGTGCCAGAGTTGCAAATCTGAGTATCATAAGCAACCAAAACGCAGAGGTACTGGTACACCACTGAAATACACAATGAGTTTGAGAATGAAAAAAGATCATTTCAACATTGTCTTTAGCTGAAGTATAGCATATTTCCATTCTTGGGTGCATCTCAAACCTATTCTAAAAAAAAAAAAAAAAAAAAAAAACCCAGGGTTTAACATGGCTTTCCCAACTGCAAAGCATTCAAATTTTAGTGATAAAAATGTCTGTCTACAATCAATGAATGTTATCCAGAATCTGAAAGAGTACAAACAAAAGGCACAATCCAGTTACCCTTTTGAAGGCAGAATTCTGTTAGTTACTCTACATTTTGAGGCACATGAAAACCTCCTGCAGAATATAACAAACAAGTATTACTCAGTAGTTACTCACTACATAAATCTTGCTCTGTCTGATGCCCAGTTCTGCTTCCCCTTGATGCTGATGTTGTATTCTGGCACCAAATTACAAGAATCAAGATCAGCTTGATCTTGACAGATTGCAAGGAAGTCAAGGAAACTGCTAGACACCATTTGAGTGAGACAGAATAGGAACAGTGGATGGAAAAGAACTGAAGCTTTACTTTTTAATGTTACCTGTTGCAAATCAAGCAGTATTAAATTAATTCCTTATCTGACTTATGGGTATATGCAATTCTTACACAGTGGAGACAATATCAATCCACCAAAGTAGGGGATGGGGAGCAGGAGCTCAAACAGTGACATTTATAACATCTAGTGCAGAAGGATAAACATTATACTGGCATCCTGCACAGTGAGGGTTGCAGGAGGGCTTTGGATTAGGAGTACTGAAATGAGCCGAGCTCAGCCCAGTTGTTTATTCTCTGAATGACAGTTTTCGTGGAAAGGCACCTGGGCCATCAGGGGCAAGCAATGAGAGATCTGTGGGATGTTGCTAGCTGATGCAGGAGCAGAAAAAAGCTGAGGCTCCAGTGGTGGAGGGCTGTAGTCGCTTATGGAACTGAAGGTTTGTCCTCCAGCTGAAACTCAGAAGTCAGGAGAGCACTACAGAAAGCGTGCACGTGTGAGAGGTGTATCCACTACCACCTCTGGCTGTCTGTACATGGCTGCATTACAGCCACTGGACTTCTGCTGCACAGCCTGGGAGGAAAGGGTCAATCACTGAGTTCCTCACTGCACAGCTAGTACTGCACCAGCAGGAGACCTTCCACCAAAGTTATCACACAGAAGCTTTAGCATTGACTGGAACCAGCACACAGCTACAATTGTGCCAGCCAAACTTCACTTTTGATAAAAAAAAAATAAATACTAAACACTCTTCTCCTGGGTTGAGAACTCTGCCAAGCATCAGCCTAGTGCAAACTTTTATAACAAAAATTTATTCATTCATGGGAGCTGGATTTTTTATAATGGGTAGAATGAGTCACTCTTTACTAGTGCAATAATACAGAGCTGCATTCTAATCACAGATTCCCATCTGGACCATTTATTTGTGAATTTATCTTAAAACATGAAGCCGTTTCAGCCACAATTTTTTTTTTCTGCCATATTTTACCCTTGTTTATCCCTTTCATTTTGCCAAAAAACGTTTCCCCCTACCTCTTTTTCACACAGTCAGACAACCTCTGAATTTTTCCTATATTCTAACATTTTTGACCAGCAAACAAAAGACTAAGTGCATTTATGGAACCCTGGGAAACACAGGTGTGTCTTCTTTCTTCAGCACTTAGTGTTGTCTATCCTAAATTTACTTTTTATTAACAAATGAAACCTAGCATATAAGTTAATTGCTTCAAGACACTCAGAATAGGTCTAAATTAAGGAGGATCTACCATGTAGTTCCAAGAAAAATCAGAGAGAGATTATAAATTAGAAAACAAAGTTCTATTTTTGGTAGGCAGATTTCAGGGAGTGCTGGAACTTGTTTAGTTAGAGTCTAATAGGGACACTAATTGTATTCTGATCATAATTTTAAAATAAATATTCATCACAAGGGTAAAATATAAAGCTAAATTAACCCTGTGTTTACCCACTAATGATCTACTATAAAAGCACCAGCACTGCTATAGCAACTCAAACTCAAGTGTCAGCATGCATTTAGACTGCAAACAAAATGCAGTTTAGCTGGAAGCTGCATATCTATGTGTTTTGAGTTAGATTAGACAAAGCCAGAAAAATTTAGTTCTAGTAACATCAGTATTCATGTGGTTAAAGGTGCTTCTTTAATTTGAGTTTTGAATGAGAACAAATATAGCAGATGGGTAAACAAACTCAAATGGATGGTGATCTATGAATTACAAGCTTCAGCCAGAGATAATGTCAGAATTTAACTGACATTAAGTACCACTGTCACTAGCTTCACAATCAGACAAGCTACCTCTGTTGAACTGCTAAATAATTAAAGAGGAGCTATTAAGAAGCCATTTCTCCAATTAAATAACTCAATTAGTAGGCAGTCAGCACAGAAAGCAGTTATGTCATGCAAAGAACAGACGTGAACATTACAGAAAGAGGTAAAACTGAACTCTCACTATTTTTTTTGGTTGAGGCAGTTTATTTCCACAGGCACCTCAACAGCCCCATGCACCAGCTCAAACACCTCATGCACTGGTGCCCAGTACTCCCAGCAGAGGGTTAATGTTTCTTATTCATTTCTACAGAAGTGAGAAGGTGTAGGAAGAAGAGTTCATTATCCAGTTGTGTAGTTAGTTACTTGGTGCTTGACCACCGTACAAGGTCGGTCTAATGGGACAGAACAGTCTCAGCTTATCAACAAGCTCCTAACAGCACCTCTCTCCTAACAGCATCTCCTTCCCTAGGGATATTGAAGTGTCATGCTGTAAGAGGAAAGGTCTCTCATAGGTTCACAGCCAGTTAGAAGTTAGGAAGACAAAATTTGGATGAGACAGTCAGCTTTGGCCAGAGAAGTTACACCTAGAACCATTGAGGACCCATGCTGGGAACTCTTCTCTCGGGGGCTCATAACTGGAAGGGATATGAGAAGTGAAAGAACGTTTCCAAATGAAACAGCTTTTTTTCAATACAGTCGAAAACTAACACAATGTATAGAATGGTCTCATGATACTGGGTGACCTGGCAATAAAATGGCAAATTAAATTCAGTGCAAATTAATGCAGAGTAATGCACATAGGAAAAAATATATCTGTCCATAAAAGCAATGAGGGACTCTAAACTATTACCACTTAGAGAAGGATGTTTGAGTAACACAGGACAGTTCTCAGAAAACACTGCTTTAGTACCCAACAGGAAACTTGGATGGCAATTATTAGGAAGGGTGGAGAGCAAAGCAAAACCATCATTTTGCTGCTGTGCAAATCTATGACATAGGAACATAGGTGGACATGACATATAGATGTAGCTGCTCCTAACATGCACCAAGCAGTTAAGCAATTGTTTTTTCTGCAGTGTTGCTGTGCAAAGCAGTCTTGACATCACAACACAACCAGTTAAACATCATTTAGCCTCAATTGTCCTCCACCTTCAAACAACGTATTTGCTCAAAGTTATGGCTAAATAATGCAAAAAACCCACATTATTGTAAATAATGTATTGATCCACTGATGGGCAGTAGTCATCTAATACATTGTTAGATAACGTGTCATCCAGCCAACTAATTGGTAGACTAATGAATACGACAGTTCATATATAATTTACTCAGAGAAATATGCCTAATTTCACAGATTTAAATAAATAATTCAGATAGATGTGTTTCCTAGCAGAGGACCATTTGTTAGCTAATACAATTTCTTTTTTAAACTCCAAGCAAACAAGATCTTTTTACTGCATTTGAACAAAGGCTCTTTAGAGAGTTTATAGCATACCTGCCAACACCCTCTTTACAGGAAGAACAACCACAGATTACAAACGTACCTAGATGCTTATGGATTTCCATAACTTCAAGCATAAGCAATCAACTTAGTATTTTTCCCCATAAAAAAGTCTCTAAATAGGCAGCTCCATAAAAAAAACTCCAGTGTCTATGGATAAGTGCCCACATTCAGATGAACCACTGCAAACATTTATTTGAGCTCATTTGTACATCTGCAGACGGTTTCTCTATAAATATAAGCCTCGTCTTTTGGCAGATGTGTCCTATCCAGGTAGATACCAGAGGAGGGTGTAGGGTTGTGTGAAACCAGACAGCTCAGCTGAGCAAGGGGAACGCTGCAGTGCCAGCAGGAACATCTGTCAAGACTTGGGGAGGTGGAGTCTTCTGAAGCTCGGGCCTCCTAAATGGGCTGGAAGGACCATCTGACTTGGATATCTACAGGTTTGCAGGTACAAGGGATAAGAGCAGGTCCAGAGCCTTTGCATATTCATTGTCTCCTTCAGCTGCTCTTTTCTTTCTCAAGAGCTCCCTCGGGAGACCCCAGGCATAAAAGGCAGGGGACCCAGGCTGTAGTGTGGAGTTCATGGGGCTGCACCAGGGACCTTCCTGAGCCCAGTGCAGAGGTGCACAGTGCCTTATGCCTCCTCTGCCTAAAAATGAGGTTACCATAAGCAGACAAATCTCATCAACCCTTCTTCACCAAACCTCCAAACCTTGATAAGAACAGCCAGCATCTGCAGTTGTTTTACATGCTAAGAGGCTTCAGAACATTATAAAGAAGCCATCCATACATACTTCCTAAAAAAAAATTATAATTTCTGCAAGTGCAACATTTTACCTGCAAATAGTGCTGGTAGCATATTAGTGGCAATATACTGCACTGTTTTTTTAAAAATTGGTTGAGAATAAATGGGCTCAAAGCT
>NW_008586319.1:24980-33697 GCF_000691845.1 Merops nubicus | reverse complement strand
CTGCTGAAATAAAGCTGGAAAGGTGAATTCATCCCTGTGATTGCTCACATGTATCATACAAAATCCCATCCACATTTCAGTTTCACACAAGATGTTATAATGAGATTTAGGAATTTAGAAACAGTCAAAGGTCTTGAAATGAGCATTATCTTAAAAAAACTCATACATTTAAAGTTAAATCTTCTCTGTTCTCGCCAAGGATTTTATTTCCCTCATACCTGAGTGGCTATTCATAGGAATAGCAAGAGTCACTTGACCATAGGTGTATTCCTTTGGAAAAATTCACTGCTGTTTCACATCATAACAGAGGAAATTTTAAAAATTAAAATTATCCATGTTTCACTTACTTTCTAAATGTCTAAACCATTTTCAATAACATTGTAAAAAATCGACCTGAAACAATCATCTACCATGGAAAATTTTTGTATGACTTGTTAAAGGGTGGTAAGGTTATATAGTAAGTGAAATAAACTAGAACCAGGATTACAGAAGAGCCAATGAGGCACTTTTAAAGCTAAATTTTGCACTTTACATGAGATAAAACACATGCTTCAATCCCAAAGCAGTGGTCATTGCAAATTGATGCACATTTTAACTAGAACAAGGCACTGGGTACCCATTGACTCATTTTAATTTAGCAATAAAAGCTTTCATTACAGCCCTTAGACAAGAGGGAAACCTTTGTCATTAAAAAAAAATATAGAAATAAAATAAAAAATTAATTTAGGACATGGGGACTAGTAAGTTTGTACTAACAAAACTTAAAGACTTAGTTCTAAATAATATAATCTGATAAACACAAATGGAAAATATCAAAAACATTTTAAAAATATGGACATAATTAATTTTAGATCTTTGTAGATTGAGACTAACCCATATTTTTCCAGTTATGGCTTAAGGAAATAAAACCAAGTTGTTTTCACAGGTTTTTTTAGTATATTTGTAGCAATTATAATTTTCTACACTTTCTTGTAATAATTGGTTGGCAAATAGCACAAAGAATTGTACGTGTTTGCAGGCATGGTATTCCACCTGTTCTTTTCCAGAGGCAATATTCCACCTGTTCTGGGAACACTTTTCTTGTCTTGTCTCAAATCTTAGCTTTTAAAAGTGCATATTTTGAAGCAAACCTGGCCATCACCTTCCCCTCACTACTTACAGTGTCTATTTAGAAAAATAGGGATTTTTTTGCATCAGGTAACAGGACTAGAGGAAAAAAATGCATCTAAACAATATTAAAATTGAAAAAAAAAGAAGCTATCTGAAGCCTGGGATAGACCAAGCTTGGTAGTGGAGGGGTTTAATGTGATTCTCCTCCTGGATGCTCTATAGAGACCTTGGCTAACAGGGCTTGATAAAATTCTTGCATGTCACATCTGATTTGCTGGCAGACACCCCAAGAGACAGAAGTGGCTGTGCTTCTAACCCCCTGATTCTTGCCCAACCCCAACACCACCCCATGGGAAGTGGGGCACCAGGGCTCAGCACCCTCAGAGGCCCCATGCTGCCCCTGATCCCACCAGGCTGTCCTGGTGGAAGCCTGGGGAAGCCAGAGCTTTCCCAAACACTGACAGGTACGACAGACGACAGACTGTTTCAGTCTCTCAGACAGACTGTTTTGGGCTCTCAGACACTTCGGTTTTAACAAACCAAAAGCAAGCTCAGTACAGCCCCTATTTCTCCTTTCTGTGTCCACGTGGTGCTAAGTGGCACACAGGGCTCCTGCCCCACAGCACAGGCTCCTCAGGGCACACAATTTATTCTGTCCACAAAAATAGCTACTGTATATTGGAGACATACTGAATTAGCTCTGCTCATCTTGCCAATTTAAGCTTTGCCTATCAAGCAGGACACACATATTGTGCAATTTTGACATGGCAGAATCTGCTAAGAAACTCATCCTTCCATCACATCCTTCCTTGAGTTTCAACTTATGATGTAAATATGTATAAAACACATATTACACATGTAAAATCCAGCTCTGCACAGGTGCCTTTAAGAACAGCATCAAATCCAGTCCCTGTAGTAATAGCTCCTTTTGCATACAAGTGATCTGAGCACAAGAGGGATCTGAAGCCCATTTTCCAAGCAAATGGGGATTTACCATGTTCCTGCTGTGGAAGTCTCCATTTTGCTGTAGTCCACAAAGTCAGCAGTGAAGCACCGAGGTCCAGAACAGCTTGTGAGACTGGGGCCTGGGCTCCAGCTACAGCAGCTTCCTTGGCACGCTCGAAAGACCTTTGTGTTGGCAGACTGAGGAAATGCTCCTCCTACTGCACTGTCATTGATCATCACCAGAGAAAAGCATTAATCAAACATGCAATACCATTATTACTGAATAATAATGAGTACTTTTGGAACCATTGCTCCAGCCTGGCCTCTGCCTAGGCAGGGCGGGCTGATCATGGCTGAGTGCTACATGCTGTAGGAGTTAATTTGCCTCTTTATCTACTTTTGGCTCATAACTCACCTACAGCTTAGTGAAAAATGACAATGTCAATATCTTGCCATTAATGGGCTGTGTGACAGACGCCCAGCACAGCAGGCTGAGGAGAAACATCCGAGTCTGCAAACTCTCCTTACTGCTGGACTTACTGATGGATGACAAGGCTCCACAGTGCTGACAAAGATGCTGCTGACCTTATTGCCAAATACCTAGCAATGGTTTGGATTTTACAGGAGTATGTCCAGGACATAAGATAAAAAAAACAAGCATGTTTTTAGGAGAAGAAGGGTTGATTTTTAAATATGGAAAATGGCTCAGAAGCAGTGAAATCTCTAAAGATAAATGTTGTTCTGGAAGTGTTTGTGAATTACAGAACGAGCAGATCTCTTTTTTAAAAACTGAATCCATAGAATAGTAAATAATCTCCATCTTTTTCCCCACATACCACCTGTCCTCTACTAGAAACTTTATTATTAACCTGTGACAATACTTAAACAGACCAGATCATGTTAAATATCTGGAAAAACAATGCTTTTACAAAGAGAAATTTGCCAGTGCAACACAGCACTTATGAAGTTACGTGCTAACTTCTGTTTAGGTTGTTAAACGTTTTTGTTTTCCTCCACACAGAACAAGCACACAACTATTTTCAGGCTTTAAAAAAGGGGATGAAAATTAAGCCAGTGTTGTGGTTTGAGGCTTGGGGGGGTGGGACAGGTGACATCCAGGACTCTGGAGGGTCCCATGGGGAAGCGGTGATTCCCTCCCCTCCCTCTTCCTCACTCTTTAAGGAGGCAGGAGGTGGGTGCTCGGGTCTCTCTGGGTTGGGAGAGCACAGCAGGGCCCCATCCAGGCAGCTCTGAGCAGTCCTGGGCCATCCGAGATCAGGTTTTGTATAGCTGGTGTTTACTTTGTTTTCCTCCCATCTTTGTTTGTGTATATCTACCTCCCTTCTTGCTTTCTGTTCACTGTTAAACAATATACTTTATTTTTATTAACTTCCAATCAGTGCAAAGTCTCTCTTACTCCTGACTTCCCTTGTTTCTCTCTTCATATGGAGCAAATTAAGGGATAGGGAGGGGGAGCACAAATTCTGCTCCGTGGTTTCCCCTCTGCTCAAGCCCAGGGAAGAAAAAATCCCACAGATGTGCCAGATGCCCCACCATGCTCATATGATGAACATCCAGGCAGTAACTGACTGCAGAGCTTCACCAGCCAGCAACTCCAACAGACTTGGCCAGTGGGGACCTGGGCAAGGGTCCCTATGGAGCCAAATGCTGGGGAAAGTTTCTTCCCTCACTAAAACTCACATACCTCAGAGATACATTTGACCTATCTATTATTAATAATTGCCTTTACAGCTACACCATTACTGCAGTAAACAATGGGTCAATTTCTGTCCCATGTAGGAAAGCTTTGATCCTAGACAGGCTTGGAAATCTGTCTCTCCCAGTTTGGAGACAAGATTTTTCTTTTTTAGTATTCCTTCTCTTTTCTATTCCTGCATGTGTTTCAATGGTTGGTATAGCTCAGTATGATAGCTAGACACAGAGAGAGGAAACATCCATAGATTCTGCTTTGCCAGAAAATAATGATTCAAGCTTTAAACAGAAAGGTAGGGCAGCTAACATAGAAAAAGGCCAGTTCAAATAAGTTCTAGATCATATGTGCCCAGATGTGGTGGGTTAGAATAGCCAGCAGCCAAATGCCGACTCAGCTGCCTGTTCAGCCTCCCCCCTTAACAGAAGAGTGGAAAAAAGGAGACTGAAAAGCTTGTGGGTCAAGATAAAGAATGGGAGATCATTTACCTGTTACCTTCATGGGCAAAACAGCCTCAGCTTGGTGAGAATGAGTTTCTTTTATCACCAGTTAAAACAGACTTCAGTAATGAAAAAGAGCAACAAAAAAAGGCCCCAAGATGCCACCATTTTGGCTGTGGGGCTCAGCCATGCCCTGCAGGGGGCTGGCTGGAGCCCTCTGCATCTGACTGGGGGTAGACCCAGCTGCTTCCCACAGGAGCCACCCTGCAGCCCCCACACCCAACATGCCATGTAAAACCTGGAAGAGCATGAAGACCCCTTCTGCTAGCTGTAAACAGCACAGGGATAACCAGGCAGCAGTTAGCAACACAGCTTTGATTCCAGAATATGCAATTACATACATAATTTCTTAACCCCTGGGAACTCAATACAAACTATCACAGACAGTTCTTTTATCCATATACCAGACTAGATATTTTGAATGCAATGTTTCCAGATAAAGATGTTTTTCACAAGGATGTAATGTTGGTTTTGCAAATTTCATTCTTGTGCAATAAATCTAAGGTTCTTTATATTTCCCACCTAGATGCCAGAACATTTCCATATTTCATAAGATAAGATCTAGAAGTTTCATCAAAGCCAATGCACCCACTTGGTGGTTGTGAGACTTGTTGTACATGAAGTGCTAGGATCAAAATACTTCTGAAAGAGTCAGGTGAAGTCACAAGATATTTTCATCCAGTACAGGCAGGAAAGAATCTACTTTATGAATAAATATCCTTCAAATAACTCACTCACAGCAGGAGAAACAAATCTAGGGAAAAAATGAAGGAAATCAGAAACTTAGAAAGGAACTTATTAGCATGCCTCAGAGAAAGAAGAGACCAGTGAGGTCTGACTCAAGCAATATCAAACTTCACATTAAACAAATTGCACCATTGATTTAGCCCAATGTCTCGACTTTTCCTGGTAAAAGAACACGACAATAAACAGCTCGTACATCTGTTAGATTGAGCCTTTCAGGTAATGCATCAGGAGGTGTTTTTCAGCACATCCCATTCTGACAACATTAATCAGCAAAGCCCCATCAAGGCCACAAATTTAGAGAACAGAATTGCAGGATTGTTAAATAAGAGGCCCTAACAAAGAGAGAGCCTACCTACAGGGACTGTGCATGAGAAGCTATCTCAGGTGTCATTCTTGGAGGCTATAATTTTTTGCAGTACAAAAGAAACAAAGAAAAGATCTCTAGAACTGTGGAGGACTGAACTCAGCTAAAATTAAGGGACTTCAGGATGGAACTGGAGGCCTTCAAAATACTATTTCACTAACACGAATTGTCGAAGAATCATTGTTAGCTTAAGATACACTTGCAATATTAAAATCCAATATCGTTACAAATTCTGTACCAAGTAGAAACAAAGTAGGCAGAAAAATATATAAAGTTTGAGATGGGTTGAACATAAACCTTGTTACCACTACAAGGCTTTTCAATACTAGGGCTTTTCAGCTCACAGGCACGATGTGATGAACCCTAAGCGACCGCTAAACCCAAACGCGTGGGCCGTGCGGAGCCGGGCTCCAAAGGGCCACGGAGACACCAGGGCAGCGCCCCCCAGCCCCAGCAGCTGGGCGTGGACATCGTGCTGTGGGCTGCCCCACACTGCCCGCTCCTGCCCGCAGCTGAGGCACTGGACAAGGCAAGGGACAATTACTTAGTTTGTTGAACACAATTATCTTTGGGAGGTGTTGTGGCTTAGCCTCAGCCAGGTGCTACACCCCAGCAGCCACCACCTGCTGCTCCCCTCCCCTGCCATGTGTCAGAAAAAGCCCATGGGTTGAGATAAGGACAGTTTACTAAAACCCAGAAATAAGAGACATGAATAATAACAGTGAAGTGATAACAAACCCCTTTACCTGAGACATGGCAGCTCTCCCTGCTCCAGCCTCAAGCTAACCGCCCCAAAAAAATACAGATGCTGCTCCACCCCTCCCCTTATACAGAGTGCATGACACCAGTGTGGTACCAAACACCCTGGACGGTTGGGTTTACCCCAGCTGCGGCCTCACCCAGCTGCAGGCCCTTGGGAACATTAATCCTCCCCTGGCCCAGCCCAGGACAGGCATGTAGGAATCTCTCTACAAAATATTGAAATTATTTGAATACAGACTCTCTGTTCAGCTATGATTAGGGGATTTCCAATAAGTTATCATGAAATCCCTCATTGTACTGTTCCCAGTGAGGATTACTGTGCCATATATGTAGGGCAAGAGACAAAAATAACCAAACATGAAAGCTTTTTCTTTGTGTTCCCAAGCTTTTCTAATGAGTGGAAACAACCTACATTTTCAAATCCACTATCCCCTGAATTTTCTTTAAACACTGAGTCAGAGATTGAAGTCCGGCATAAGAAATGGCCCCTCTGGCCAAAATAGGAAAAATTATAAGTGATTTGACACCAGGAGCTCCTTAGGGAAGATCTTCATTTTGCCAGGGCTCCTATCACCTGGTGTTTGTATAATGCAAGATGCCCAAAATGCTGTTATCTTAGGCGTCGCAGTATCTGTAGCAGACAAATATTATACGTGCATGTTGTTCAGGCAGGTCATTTATACAGAGCTAGGGTAAAAAGTGAAGTCTTTCCCAGCAAACTGAGATCTCATTATACTTACTACTTTTACGTAAATTAAACCAATAATTTAGACTACTTCTTCTACCATAGGAAACTCTAGTCTAGTTTAGAGCAAGACATCAGTCCTTGCCAGGTCAAAGATTTCAATTTACCCAAAATGAAGCCAGTTCCTGCATATTGATTACTCTCCCTAGATGTAAATTATCACTGATTACTTTGAGAGCAGAAGTGTTGATAGTTTCCTGCCATTACTGACCTAACTGAAAAGAAGTCTATACGATAATTTTGTATTTATAGTAACTAAAATACGGCTAGGGTGTCTTAGCAATTTAAAGTTTTTGTTTTCTTTAAAGAAATTCTTTCTTATTTTGAAAAACCAATATAAAATTCTTTTTTGGTTAGTGGTGTTTTATTGAAGTCAATAGATATGTTCAAAATGAAGTTCTAGAGGACTGAAAATCCCTTAAATATAGAATTAATGTCAGTGATCTTAATTCATAGTGCTTAAGAACTTAGTTTTCCTCCTTATGTGAGTCTTAAGCACCTTCATGTGGCATAGTGTGGTGAGGGGGAGGAGGATTTTGAAAAGATTCAGTGACAGTGTCTTGGAATCCATACTGAAGCACAAGCCCCCAGCTCCTGCTTGTCCATAGACACTCAGGCCATGCAGTAACACCAAATCCATGTTCTGCCTGGTCAAACTCCCTCAGACTATTTCATTCCAGACAGGTTTCCACATTCTCTCAAGTACAAGATACCAGTCCCCTGTTGGGCTGCTCCTGGGAGAAGCTGAGCACCTGTCACAAATCCTAACATGTAGGGATTTCTCTAATAAAGAACCAGAGGAGTTTAATGGGGTAAAGAGAGGTAGGACTACAGGACTACAGCTCGTGTTCACTTGACTGAATGAGTACAGGCCTCCAGTTCTCAGAGCTGTCAATCTGATCTTTTTGACAGATCACTTTTTCTCTCTGAAGAATACACAGGTCCAAATTGTAATGTCTTCTCAAGTTAAAATGGGATCAAATGTGTCAATATAGCCAACCAGAAATAGACTGTTTCCCTTCTCATTTGTTTTCAAATTGTGTACAGGAAAAATAGTGTGTCCAGAAAAAGAGAAATAGAGGCAAGAACAAATAGCTCTTGAAGGTCTAGCATACACCTTTTTTTACCCAGGGGAGAGGAAAAAAAAAAAAAAAAAAGGCATTTTAATGCAGCACTTACTTCTTAGGCATGAGCAATTCAGCCTAAAACTGTAGAAATGTCAATCATAAGACACTAGTGAGGAAGAGCAGCCAAAAATCCCCAGTCTTGCCATGAATTTAGAGTGAAAATCATTGTGCTCACTCCTGGAACTATGATCTTTAACATTAGGACAGTTAGGAGAAAACAACTGTTGCAAAAAAGGGGGGGGGAGATAAATCCGGTCTTGTGTGACACCGAATATGTGACAGACTCAGATCTGGAGGCAAATCGTAATTGTTTATTTACAGCAACATTGAAAGGTTCTTTCGGATTGCCAGTGATAAAATTAAAAGCTACGTGTACAGCTAAAGGTTTATGTCTAATAATAACACCACAGTAGATATACACACGCGCACACACCAAAACAATAACAACCTGCCCGCGGTAGGCCCGGGTGCCCAGCAAACAGACAAGCCCGCCGAACAGAACACGCAACAGACCAAGAACCGGTAAAGTCGCGCCAAGAACCAAGGGTACCCTCAGGGAAGCACAGAAATGCGCCTGAGGAGGAAAATAGGAGTACACCCGGGTAGGAAAGTCTGTCCCGCAGCACTGGCTGAGGTAAATGAGCTTACCCACACGGCGTCCCAGGCGGGGGGGGGCGAAGGAGCGAATCCGTGCGTCACTGATGCC
>NW_008586319.1:23972-24774 GCF_000691845.1 Merops nubicus | reverse complement strand
GGGGGCCCCCCGCCGCTCCCCGCCCCCCCGGGCACGGGAGGACGCCAGACCCCGATCAGGGGATGGCTGCCGCACTCCCCCGGTGCTTAGCCCCTCACCAGTGCTGAGTTTCACCCTCCCAGGCATACAGCTGCAAGGTGTACTTGGTGACTCGGACTTTGTCATTAACCGTGTTCTCTTTACAACAACACACAAGGAAAATGTTTTTATCAGTGCCAAATTAATTTTAATTAGCGGAAAGACATTCTTTTCTCCAGACTGCCTTATCAGTCAGAATGTACATGGAAGATCACACCGTCAGCAACTTTCATTTATGCTCTTACTGCAATTGAGTTTGAGCATTTTTGCCTTCTCTCTTAAGTGAGAATTATACCTAAGATTTCCTCCAAGACATTTAAAGGAATTAAGTTCTGCATTGTTGGTAGACAGCAGCAGGATGTGAATGCCTACATTCTCCAGGTAACTCCAAAAGTCCCATCAATTGCTGCTGACTACACCATTGTACTGCTGGCGCCTCAGAAGAGGGCATCTCTTGATGGTCGCCCATCATCTAGCACAAAGGCTGAACACTGTGTTTGTGCTTGTCTCAATTGCTTTGACGATATTCTTTCATAGGGCTGATTTTATGCAGCAAAGAGGGAAAATGCCTCTAATGAGACAAAATTTTGACAACACAGGTAGCATCTACATAACACAGACAGGGGCTTCCCTTGGAGACCTTCATATGAATCCTTGCCACAGAATAGACAGGAAACATCACTTGCTTCAGGACTGCCTCACTATCAACCTAGCACTTCTAAGC
>NW_008586319.1:0-23941 GCF_000691845.1 Merops nubicus | reverse complement strand
GACTGGATTCCACACACCATTTCTTTGGTTTAGCTGCTTTCTTTTCTTATTATTTTGGGCAGTGCTGCAGGGAACCCGCTTTGGGGACCAGTTTTACTGAGTTAGGAATGATTTCAGTCATGGGACCTTCTGGGATTAATGAAATAAAACAGACAGATGTTTCAGGTTTTGAAAGGAATGTAGCAGCAGAAATAGAGAGTGATAATGCTGACAAGATCCAGCTTAATCAAAAAATTACTTAGCCAGCTTTTTCAGCTACATAGTACAAGATTCATTTTTCTCAAAGTTTAGTTGCAAAATCTAATTCTTAAAGTTATCTGGTTTATTACTTAGATCCTAAAGTGATGCATGTGAGGAAGGGGGAACCATTGTCTTTAGAGTATCTATTAATGTATTCTTTTGTCTAAAATTGACACTTTGCCTAGCGCAGTGTACATACCAGTTTTAGACCACAAGGTTTAGAGGTAAGATTCTTTTTTTTCACTTTTGGTCTGTTCAATGCCCAACAAAATTAAGTAAATTATTTTTAGGCATTTCCTAAGTGCAAGTAATACAGTGATGAAAACATAAGGCTTGAAGATACCAGCTAACCCAAACTTCATTTTGGCATTAATTCTGGTTGTATTGTTTACTTTGGAGGCCACACATTTTGGTGTTTAAACACCAAAACACAGGTACAACCGCCAAGAAGGCTTCTGTGAAGGAGCACACCAGTGGCTGGTGGCAGTGCTGGCAGAGGCCAAGGGCTCTGTCCTTGTCAGTCCAACCAGGTATAAGACACGATGCTAGTGAAAATAATTTGGCACAGCTTTATTATTACAAAAAGATCATCAAGGTTGGAAAAGAAAATACTACACACTCAGGAAACCTACTCATTTGCATATGTAATCAAATGTTCAGTAGGACTTGCAAAAGTCTCCATTTTGAGTATAGACCCTTGAAATATCACTAATGAAAACACTTCTATATTTCCTGTGTGTACTTTAATTTCATTTATGAAAATGAAGGCTTGATTGTGTATTTTCCTCTGCCATTTGGTAGCCTGCTGTCAAAACTCTAAGTGACACAACACACAATAGCTTTATGCACCATGAAGCAAGCACAGTGCGGGGGGTGGGGTAGTTGTGTTTTATTTCCAGTCAAACTACACACAGGGGGCTGTCACACTAACAAGGTATATAATGATTGACTTGCTCAGCCACTCTGAGGCCTTTACTCTGATACATCTGAAATCTCAATAAACAGGAAATTTATATTTGAACAGCTGCTTGTTTTGAAATGCTGTGCTTTATCTGTTCCCTTTTCTGAAAAGTGCATATGGTTCATTGCTATTTAATTGAAAATATATTTCACTTGTTCAAGTTGAGCCATACTTCTACATGTTAAAGCTCTTAAAGTGAGGTTTTGCTTTGTTCTTTTCACACTTCTCTTTATTTAACATGCCATTTAGCCTTTTCATATACACGGTTTGCAGAGAGTCCTTAGCACTATAATGCTGAACTCTCTAATGCCGCAGCCCTCTTCTGTTGGCGGCATCATAATACAAAACCACCAATATGGCAGTCCTGCTATCCAAAATCCATAGAATAATTTAACCATCATGTTACTTAGGGGCTCTTTAACCATCAGACTTACAGCCTTGTATTGCTGTCTATGGTCCTTTATCTCACACAACAATCGCACGAAAGGAAAGCTCTGCAAAGCAATGTCATCTCTGAAGCTTAGAGCTTCAGGTGCAGAGATGCTGCCTGGAGCCCTCTCCAAACCACTCTGGAACAGATTCAGGAACACATAAGTGAGGGCTCTCCCAGTCTGCTTTGCAGTAAAAATGAGCATTAAGCAATTATACATCTAAAGTAAGGCAATCATTTCACCTTTTATCTGTGAGGAGCGTTTAATGCAGCTAATTCATTGTTATCCTCAAGTCCTGAGGCATAAAGTCCTACTTTGTAAGTATTAGGTCCAATTTTAATTTGTTGGGGATAGACTTCTTGCTGCTGGATCATGCAACAGTTCAGCTGAGTTTGGAGTGCACCAAAGGTGCCATTTGTTCTTTATTGAGTGCTTTGATCCATCTTAAAGCTGATCTCCTGGTCTAAAAGTGATGGACACTCACCGTGACAACTCCTATAATCTTTGCAACGGGCAGGTTACGCAGCTCCAGCACATGGAGCAGGAGCTCTCCACTGTGAAAGATTCATCTCAGTCTATACGAGTACTCTTTGCAGTTTCATTAAATATAAAGAGTAAGTTTTTAAAACTTGAAAATTCTCCTGTCGTTTTTCTGTGCCCACACATCTGAGCCAACAACAGGGCTCTGTGAAAAACAATCACTCACTATTGAGTATTTCGCAAGGTGGGTCTATGTAAATTAATTCCAAAAAACAGGTAGGTCTTCTCTGAAGCATGTTCTTTTCACCTCTTGGGGTCGCCTTCGCTCCCACCTGGTAGTCGTTGGATTCAATCAAAAATCTTCCTGGGCTCCCCGTTTAACGACTTCAGGCTCCATGGATGCGCTTTACAAACTCCCCTTTGTTTAACATTAATTGGCCATTAAAAGATTCAGTGCAAGCCAGCACAGCAACAGCCAAGTGACAACAAACAAGGAACCAGAACTAATTACCTTGCTTTTTCTCCAGGCCCGTAGCTATACAAAACCAACAGAACCACACCCCACCATGGCGCCCCAATATGATTTTATTTTGACACGAATCAAGTGAACATATTTCACATTAGCTGAAGTTTTGGCAGTGCAAGCCTTTGAGTAAAGCAGCCACACTAGGCAACGTGAGGAGGCATTTGCCACTCTTTCACCATAAAATGAGTCAGCCTCTCACCTCCTAAAATCTTTTTATATGAATCAAAACAGACCCCTGCATAAAGAGTTCAGGTTAGTTTGTCCCTGAGCAGTGATCTGTCTCTGGTATCTTTTAATTTACATAAGAATACTTGGGTAATACATAATTACTGTCATGTGAGATGTACAACATTCACTGAAATTCACTGGCAGCAGCTGAGGAAACCATACCTGCATCAGGCAGGTAGGCTAAGCCTTGTGAATGAGGTCTTCTGGGTGTAGACATGAATCTGTACCACCCAACACTCGATCAAAAAAGATTGTCCACTGTCTGGTTTTATACTAACAAAGACTGAGGAGAGTAAGACAGAGGAAAAAAAAGAATTGGAAAAGGTAGGACTGAGCACACATGATTTCATCTTTTGAACTTGTGGAGCTTCAATCCATTGAGCTTTGTTTTAGCACTGGATATTTCTCTTAAAGGAGGAACTCTGAGCACAGGTAAAATTCCACTAACAGCAGGAACATTTTGCATTAGATGGCATTGACCATGCCTGTGGATTGGGGTTTCCTTTATTTAACTATTTATCTTATTATAACGTTGCTTGTATTTTACTTTGCTAATATGTAAGAAGGTACTTGAAAAGTACAGCTTAATATCTTCTTGTCAATGTTGCCCAGATGACACATCCTGTAGCCCTTGGGTTAAAACTAGGGAAAAAATCTTGCATACATCTTCCCAGAGATCCGGTAAGGGTGGGCCTTTTCTTCTTTTTCTGTACTTGCATGGTCAAAGCTAACGTCAAGGAAAATTATTCTGTGCAATTGCAATTTCTGTAGACAAATATATGGTCTGACTAGCCTTTCAGTTCTGAACAAATTGTTCCCCATGTCACTTTCCATCATGAATACCTTGGAATGTTTCTTTGGTTTCTCCCTGACTTGTAAATTAAAAAAAAAAATATATAAAAGGAAAAGTATACTTAGTTGTTTAAGCCATCTTTTAATCAACACCACACAACAAATGCTTCCCTAGGTAACTTAAATAGCAGCACTGCACTTCTTATATACCTTTAGAGACTGAATTTAATCAAAGGAAATCCAGTGAATGTAGAAAAATACTCCCAAAACAGGGTTTAATGACTGAGGACTTACCAGAAAATCTTTGGAAATACACAAATGCAACAAAGAACATTTTTTCAAGAAGCATAGTCTTAAGAGTCACACAAACTCAAGAGTTTTTTTTTTCATATACCAATGAATGCTACATAGTCTTGTCATCTCTGAGGAGAACCAGCCTTTAGGTCCTCCTCCGAGTAACATCCCTGCTTGAGAAAGGTGCAGCCAGATCCCATTGCAGTCAGCAGCACTCAAATGATACTGGCCTATGGATATGTGACTCAGTGCCGTCCTGAGCAGGCGTGGGTATCATCTGGGCTTAAAAGTGTCACCTAACTGAGGGTTGAAATGAACACTGTCAGCTCAGTCAGCAGCTGCTGAGAATCAAAACTGCAGCATCAGTTTTTAAGAATCCTCTCTTCCTCTATTTTACTCATAAAGGCTAAAGAAATAAAGAAGTAGTGCTTTACTCTGCTGATATAAAACTGTCACCTTTACGTTATAAGCTGGGAGAGAATAAAACATAGCTTTCATCTGAGGCCTCCATTGATTCACCTTCAGAAATTCTTAAGTCCCTAATTATTAACTTTCCTTGTAACTTTAATAATTGTGTCCTGTTGTACTCCAAATGTCTAAATCAATATATTTTTATCTTTCAGGCAGCTGACAGAACAGGGATATATTGGAGCAAAGCTTATGCTACTAAAACTTGTCTCTGCATGTCAAGGTAACTCCTGGACTCTTACCTTCCTGGTATGGTGGCTAAAACATTTCTAGCCATCAAACTGATTCCAGGCATCTTTGAACTGTCCCTGTTCAGTAGTTAAGTCTTATCATTCTACATTGCAAATGGGAAGTGAAGGCCAAGGGTCCCATCCAATGAGCTGTCAGGCTGGAAGCCTCAATGATTTATTCCAGCCTCCACAGAAAACCAGTGCAGAGCAGGGACTTAGGCCCATACTTCTGGCAAGTTGAACCCCTTCACATCAACTGCTCAGGGAAGTGAGAGGTATATTTATATTTAGTCCACACCGAGCTAAATTTACCTCACAGCCTCCTAACACTGTGAACCTCCATATAGTTAAGAGTCTGTCACAAAGGTTATCTGAAACCTCATTCACTTTTTCATAGATAAAGCTCTCCTAGCAGATGCAGCTTTGACATAAAGCAGGCAAGAATTTCAGACATATGTTCCTGAGAGTTAGCTGGAAACTTTGCTTCCAGGAGAAAGGGAAGTTTGCAGTTGCTTCAGAGTTGCAAATTAGGAACACTCTCATTGCGATTGGTGTCATTGGTCTCTTTTGTATTGGTGTGATGACAAAGGTGCAAAGCCAAGGTAAGTCCAGACACAGACCCATCTCCTTCACTAGTAACGCTCAGAAATGCATTGCAACGTAGTTGCAGCTCAGCTCTTTTATGATGCAGTACATACAAGAGTATAAAAATGCCAAGCTTTATAGGCTGGAAAAATTATAAGAAGGTTCAGGTTCTAAAAAGAATTTCTGGGCTTTAACATTTAGTCCAGACTGAGACATCTCCAGAGGTCCAGAGCTCCAGAGTACGATGTGCTACTGTCTTACAAATAAAAATCTCTATTTTGAAATTCACAGATGGAAGCTCCCAAAATCAAAGTCGTTTTCAAATGTCTTGGTTGTATTATAACTTCTTGCTCTGTTCTTTTCTTAAGTCTGAGGACTGTATCTATTTTTGTGTGTGTGTGTGTACGTACGTATTTGTGTTTGGATCAAATACTCAACACTGTACACTCTAGTCAACACATAACAAGTAATAATTGCATGGCAACTGGTAAAACAACCTGTCCTTTTGCATTTTAGAAATTCTTTTTCTCCTCTATGTATACAGATGGCCACTTTGCTTTAGGTCATTGCTTGAAGGTCTTTTTTGTACCATGAGGCTATTGATCAACATGCAATGATGGTATTGGCCATGCTAAAGCAGTTAGCAGGGGGGATGGTGTAAGCTCCTTTCTTCCAGCCTATTCAGACAGAAGAAAAATTAAATATTAACAAAAGTTTTTAAGACTCCATTACAGGTTTGTCCAAGTTTGAGGAGAAAATCCAAGTCAATTCACCTATCCCTCAAGTATTCCTTAGAGTTAATTAAAATAATATTTTTTTTTAAAAAAAAAAAAGGCAGTGCAAATTTCTAATACTTATAACAATCACTTAGGAAGGATGAAAGTGTCCTTATAAACTAAGCTTTTAAGATATTGTATAGGGAGTCACAGATCCTCTATTCCTCTTAGCTTGTCTCCTAGAGATGGGTAGCCATAGGAAAGTGGCATTCATTTGTTGGCATATTTTACCCACAAGCCTATTTACTTAATATTTTCTTACTGCAGGAGCTGTAAAATGGGGAAGTTTATGGCCCGTATGAAGCTCAATAGGGATGATGATTCATCTCTAAAACAAATGCTTGGACATAAAAAAAAGGAAGATTCAAGAAATTACGTCTGCCCTAATATAGATCCCTTTATGAGAATGCTGTCCCTGTCTCTACCACCCTCTGACTCAGTTCACCCTCTCACTGGTGAGCAGCCAACACACCCCTACTTCTCTTCTAGATCTGCCTGACACATGTAATGGATAGCACCATAAGGCTTCTTCACATTAGTTAATTAAATAGGCTTTGAGACCTACAGGCATGGACCAGCCCTGTCCATGCTCTTAAACTCTCCCACCCTCCAAGGGGCCAAGCTGCCTTTGGGGACCTGCTAGCTCCTGAATCACTCCATGAGTTGGCTGCGAGCTGTTATTTTCTGTGGATCACAAGTGTGCTGTTCATGGATTGTTGCAGCAATGGGCAATCAGGTGCCTGTGCCCTGGAGCCCTCCCTGGCACCACTTAATTTCTTTGCATAAGTGTAGCCATTTGCTCAACTCAGCATTTCACAAGTTCATCAACTTTTCAGACCTCTGAAGATCAGAGGTTTCCAACAGCTTCCCTACTCTGATAATTTTCTTAACAGTAAGGGCAAATTTTTCCTATATGGTAAATAAGGGCATTAAATTTAGGCATGAACAGGAAAAAGACTGGTTTGGGGCCTGAGATCGTTGCTTATTTGATTTTTAACAGTTTCAGGAGTTATAAAGCAAGGCACAGTGAGGGATTTAAAAAAAAAATAAATAAACACACCACAAAGAGGGTCTGACATCTGAGAGCATGGTTCTGACATTTCTTCACCACTGGACAAGGAGAACTAAACCTAAGGGAAGAGAGACCCAGCAATGTGCATGTGCTATGGCTATGGTGTTACACATGACTATAAGAGACCTATTAATGTCTAGCTCTTGTCAGATGACCTGGAAAAGCTAACTCTGGGATTCCCCCCAGCCTGTGTCAAGCACAAAACAAACCACAACAGTTGAGTAGGGGGAGAAGTTAATTCATTCTCATTCAGTGATGGGGAAAACAAAATGCTCTCTTGAAGTTTGCAAATGCAACTCAGTTAACAAGTGTTAACTTTCTAATCTACAGTAACTCCATCTCTTTGTGTTTCTGTTGACATTCCCTAAGATGAAAAGATATTAAGGATCTTTTGAGTAAAAACACTGAAAAGCAAAAAATAATACATCACATCTCACAGACCTGACACTATGCTTTGAATTCTCACCTACAATCAAGCCAGTCTACACTGTTTTCTGCCCATGAAGAAAGGCCCAGCAGTGCTACATATGGCAGTTATTTCTCAGTTGCAGTGGTACAGTATTAATCAAACAATCCCTCCATTAATAAAGTTCACATCCACAAGAATCTCTAACAACTACCCATGAGTAATCTAGAGCAGTAAATGTAAAGTAAGGCACTTTAATTAAACGTCTAATACAAATGAAAGACAGTTTTTGAAAGAAATGGCTAGATTATGAGAACACATTAGATGACTATGGGAATCCACTCCAATGGAAGTGAAATCTTGTGCTTTTAACAGGCAAAACTAAACAAAGACTTTTAATTAAGTAAGAGTGATGGTTGTCATACATAAAGTGTCTGGCTTAGCAAGTAATTTGTTATTCTGTTCAGATCAGTAAAGATCCAGAATAAGAATATGCTTTAGAGTTTTCCAGGATCATAGAAAAAATTCCTAATCTGATGAGAAATCATGTAGCTCCTACTTTTAGCTAGGCATATTTGCTGTATTTCACATATTTCTATGTTTGAGATGCTACACATTTTTCTTCTGAAAATGAAAATGAGAAAGAACTAGTTCGGAGTTGACCTTCATCATCATTACTCTGGCATTCATAAAAATTCTATTCAGTTTTTTTCAGTACATATTTTCCTGTAAATTCACCATACCTATTGATCTAGGAAGCACTTCATGATTTCTTAACCGTTGACTAATGATTTAGGTTAATACATCATTCAGTAAGCTTAATATTCTTAAATTCTAAGGAGCTTCTAGATATAAATTAGTATACCACAGGTTCTTCACAAAGGAGATGGCATTCTGGAGAGAACTTTAATGGGACCCCACAGAAAAACACTTTAATGCATTATGTATGGAAAATTTGAATTTTGGAAGGAAACATAAGAAACTAATGAGTAACATTAAGCCTAACATTGAAAAGCAACCCATTGTTATCAAGCATTATAAAGACCACAGAATTATCAGAAGTATCAGAAGTTACAACTTGATCGTGGAAAACTGTGTCTTGATTAAAAGTGTTACAGATTACAAGCTTTTTCACTGTTTCTGAAAATTTTAAACCCATCTCTCTCTTGCTCGCTATCCAGCTTTCATAGACTCATAGAATATCTTTCCTCATCTATGCCCTATATTTTCAAGTACCATACTGATAGTACACCTAATTCCAAATTTACTTTTGCCATCGATCAACTTTGCTTTTCCGTTTGATTTACTTGCCTGATTTGAAAATTTCTCTTCATATCTTGACAAATGAGCATCAATCACCTGTCTCCTCACTTTACCTCATTCCCATGCCCAGATCAGGAGCATAGATAACCCTCCTTCTGCTCTTCAGTGCCTCCTGTTCCCCCTTTCTCTTTCTTCTCTTATCACATACTCATGAAGTTCTCCAGACCTTGCCTCTCCCCACTCACACTTCTTTTTTCTCACTTCTCAACTGCAAGGTCTGTCCCCCTGACCCACAGCACATTCCCACCTCCCGTTTCCTCTGTTCCTCCTCTACCTAGACTGGAAAACGTGCTCCACTCTGAATTAATTCTATTCTCCTCCCTTTCTCCTTCAGTTCTTCCCTTCTGCTACATACCTACCCAAAAATAATTTATACTTCCATATTTTAAATGAATCTCATGTTTCCAGAGCTAGCAGTTTATCACCAGCTTTGATTCACTCCTTCAGCCATCTTTTCCTTTTCCTCCTCTGTTTCACCCTTCCCAACCATACACTTCTTCTGCTGCACAGAATTTCACCAACTTATTTCAAATTAAAATTGTCAGGTTTTTCGAATTTCTTTCCCTTCCAAGACTTTTCTTCTCCTCCTGTAGGACATGCAGGACATATAATCTGCAATATTCATGCTAAGCAGACAGCGTCTCATTAGTTTCCTCAAAGCTTCTCTTTTAGTCCAGCTGGCACTCTCTCACTCCCTCTTTATTATTTCTATTTCTTGATTTCCTCAGGATTCTCCACCTCATAATACAATAATCTTTTTAAAACAAACCATCTTTGACTCCACTGTCCTCTCTAACAGCCATCCTACCCACCTTTTTTCTCTGCAAGTGTATTCTGGAGCTCTTCCAATCAAATCCATTCTCTTTTTTCTAACTTCTTTCCTTTGCCCTCCCATAAAGAAGCCACATTTTCACCAAAATCTCTCATGAATCATTCCTCCCAAAAGCAAGAACTAACACCCTTTGTCACCTTCTCCAACCTGCCTGTGAGACTCTTCTTCTTGGAAAGGTACTCTCCATGGACTTTGACTCATCTATGTCTTGATTCTTCTCTTTTCCTTCTAACAACACTTTCAGCATACCTTTCAAAGGATTTTCCTCATTACTCCCTCCAGTTTTCTACAGAAGCCTTCTACACCTGGGCTCTGTTTCTGTTTGTTTTCATGTTGTCTCCAGATAATTCATTTAGAGATAATTAGACAGGTAATCAAATTCCAGATAATTTCATCTGCAAAATAAATAAATAAAGTATCTGCTCCGTGTTTCAGCCATCTGAAATCTTCACCTTTCCTTCTGACATTTTTCCCTTTTCTCTGTCACTATGGAAATGCTGCTCTCCTACATCTTCTCCAGCTCCTCAGGTCCATAGCATTGGCACAGGCCTTAGCTGAATCCCTAGTTCATTCTTACTCCCTCTTTTTACACTACAGTTATAAGTTACATGCCTTTATTCTCATTCATAACCTAAAACACTCCTCCAGGCTCTCACCATCTACTGTCTTGAATAACATCTTCTTCTACAAATTTGCCAAATATAATATTGCTACCTATTTCCATTCATAACATTACAGTGAAGAACTTCCTTAGCCTTTTGCTCTGAGCATGTGATTCCACTTTTCACAGCCTTCCCCCTCCTCATTCACACCAAGCATCAGATTCCTGTCTTCATTCTTCACAGCTTGTCTCCACAGTATTTATCATCTTTCATATACTATAACTGACAGTAACATTTAACACTCATTCCCACAACACACTTGGCAGGAACAGGCATTCAGGGCCAAAAACAGAAGAGAGGTGAATTAACATCCCTGCATGAAACCAACAGGTTGTGCCCAAGTATCAATAGAACCATTTGTCCTGTCTTTGCTGGTAAGGAAGGGAATTTACTCATCCATAGCCTGGGGAGAAAAAGAAAGCTTAATTCATGCAAGAAAAGGCAAGAAGAAGCATCCCTTCTAAATCAGCCCCTCAGCAAACAGTAGTGTACAGTGAAGACAGCAGACAGCAGCATGAGCCACTGGGCTAACTTGGCAGCCTTGGTCCATGCCCAGTCATAAACTAGCTATCAGCCACCAGCAACATCCCTAAAACGCTAAAGATGGAAATAACTGCAGCTCAAAGATGTGTTGGTAGCAGAGAGCTCAGGTGCAGGCCTCTCTAACAGAGTGTGCTAAACAATCTCCAAATGCTCAAACATAACAGCTCAGTACAGCTAGCAGGCAATTTTTTTTTCCAGAGCCAGAGATGAGTGAATGCCTGAAACTGAAAGGGCATTACAAAAAATGCTCTCCAAAGCAGTTAGCATGTCAGCTTCCTAGTCTTTCTTTTGAGCTGTTTCCTTAAAAATGTTCACAAAAAACAGTCACCAGTCAGGGATCCATGAGGTAGCTGAAAGAAAAGCAGCTCTGTCCATCCCACCACTTTAGAGCCAAGCTGTGCAGTGCAGATGGACTGTCCACCCCCTCACCCCTCCTTGCTCAGATTGGTGCTGTTCACCTGCCTGCACACCAGTCTCTGCTGCCCATCTGGGAGGCTTTAGGGTCCAGTTTTGACAGCACCTTCCACTCATCCTCTAGGCTGAATGTGAAGTGTTTATACTGATAAATTACAGCATTTGAGACTTGAAGCTACCTAATCTGTAGATCCATGTAGATACATAAATTATGAGAGATAAATACCATCATTTGACCCGAAAATTTTCTGGCATCGATAATGAATTTGTTTCCCATTGGTTTGCCCGTTAATAGCAAACTATCTGGACATTTGGTGTTTAAAGCCTCATGCACAGAAACAGGCGTTTTGTTCAGAGGCTGAACAAACTTCAGAGGTCTGCTCTTCTTCAGTTATGATGGTAACATTTTTCACTAACTTTATTTCTTTCTAGTATGTATATTTTTACCATGTAACAGAGTGGACAAAACCTAGGATAGTGCTTGATCTCCAAAGGGTGATGCTTTTCAAGCAGAGGAGCCCAATCTGTTCCTGTAAGACCTGTGTCCGATCACAAAGTCGCATCAAGTTGCTTGTAAACCCATACTCATTAAAAAGAAGAAAACACCCAAATTTCCCTGATTACAGAAAGCTTTCACAGAAAGCTTAGGCCCCTCTCCAGCTTCAAAAGGTGCCTTTAGCAGGCTTCTGCCCCGTAGAGACAGCTCCTAGAAAGTGAGTGCCGCGCGCAGCTCCGGGCAGCAGTGCCCGGGCAGGAAGCCAGGCTCTGGACACCACAGCCATGCCGGGCAGGTGGGGGAAGCCCCTGCCCTCCCGTTCCTCCCGAGCCACCAGTGGGGCTGCTGCCCAGGGGCAGGAGCTCGCCCAGCCGCGTGCCCTGCCTGCAGCAGCAGCGCCAACGCTCCCCTTTGCTAGATCCTCACTGGCTTGAAACACTATGATTTTCATTCTTTCTACTTTACAGGGTGCCCAGCAAGGTTTATCAGAAATGTAGTGCAGAAAGAAAAAGGGCAGGGGCAGTGGACTGCCAGCATGAGACTGTAGACCAGAACATATCCCCCACAAGCATAGTGCATTCAGAAAAAAACCAGAGGGCCTCCCTGCAGAGATCCTCACAGCAGTCGAGTCTGAAGAAATATGTCTCCCTCAGGACTCTTGTGTGGCTGCCAGAGTTGAGGGCCACACGCTGCCACATTATTAATAAGGTGTGTTTAAATAGCACATGCATGTTGTGTTGTATTTGTTTCAAAAACATACAAAACCACATACATCATGGGAACTCCCTGCATTAAAATGACAAAATAAATTGTGTCTTTATTCAGGAAGCAAGCTGTGATGGCAACTCACTGAAAAAAAAAATAAAAAAAAGGATGAAAATGAGAGAGAGAAATAAAAAAAATAAAAATTAAAATAAAGAGATACTGAAGGAGGGGAAGGAGTTAATCAGCTTCTTCTTAGGGCACTAAAAATTGAAGGAAGATTTCAAGGCATTAACAGACATAGCATTTCTGGAATGTAAAATAGCATTCGTATTACACAGCTCAATACCGCGCTAGGAATCGATACCCTCTGAAATTCAGGAGAATTTAAGAAGGTTGTTGCATTGTGTAGTCATGGTCCTTTCCACAGTGCCTCCCCATGGGATTCGCAGGCTGATAATTTCTTATGGAATGTTGACAACTTTTCTTCTAAAAGAATACAAAGGTTCTCTCAGGTCAATGGCACGATAATGGGAAAAGGAATATTTCCATATTCCAGGTTCATTAAAATCTGAAATCTGTACCAAAAACCATCGCATAGCTTTCCTCACCTGAGGAGGTCACGTTCAGCCAGATCAGATGTTCCCACTAACCATCTAGCTGGTAGATGCGGAGGTGCTGCAGCATGAGGCCCTTGGCTAGCCCTTCCTTCTTGGCTTGATAGAGTATGAATTTATTTTAAGGGCATGGTTCAAGGTCTGCTGATAATGCCAGCGTTTCTCCAAGGAGTTTCACCAGACAGCCTGGGGTCCTGACTGTGGTTATATTTATCTGCTTATGTTGGAACTTGCTTTACATTTATTGTCTGCACTTGCATACATGACCTCAGAGAACTTTTAAAATTAAGAACACTTTATTAATGTGAATATGAGTGCCTCATCTGTTTTTCTTGTTTCTGCAGTTCTTAGCAGAGTGGTGGGGGGTTTGTCTGTGACTGAGCTCCTAGTTGCTATGGCAATACAAGTAATAAATAAATAGTGAAAAATAATACACCGGAATAAACTATTCTGATTTTGTAAGCACGTTCTCTAGAATAGCAACAACAGCACGTTCTGTAGCTTAGTGCTTCTGAGCAGGACTTGCCTACTGGGATGCCCAGTTGACAATGTCATGCCTTACGCCCTCTGTAAGTGGCAACACAGCTCTGCCACGTAAGGGTGCGGTGCTGGCCGTGGCTTCCATTCTGTCCTCAGAGGTGGGCCTGGGGCAAGGGGAGGGCGTGGGCACAAGCGCACACGTGCCAGAGGCAGGTGTATCCAAACAGGTGAGCTCACATGTAGGAAGGGCAAGCAACAACTTCATGGGCTTCTCTCCCTCAGCGAGGACATGATTGTTTTGCCAGTGACTAGGCCTAACGGGAAGGGCACAGCCACCAGGAAGACAAACCAGTGAGTGGACTGTGTTGAGCATAGGAAAGACACTCCGTGAACAATCGCTGGGGGTACAAACAAGTCAATCAGTTCACAAGCATTTGACCTTACCCCCAACGATCCCAACAACGACATCACAGGACCGACAAAAGGCAGAACAAACAAAGAACCAAGGCTTCCCATAGATGGAACGGGAAGCAGCCAGGTCAAGAGGCCTCCTCCCTGTAGCTATCTTCTTATTCTTGAGCGATATTTCCCTCTTTGAGCTACAGCACAGAGCTCATGCTGAATTCATGGAGTACAGCTCATATTCACTCATGATCATGAGAGACTCTTTGCCATGGAACATACCCCAGTGGCAGCACAGGTGGTATGTTGTGGAAGCATTGCTGACATGGAATTATTTCTCATCATGGGGGGAGGACACAGCCTGTTATTTTTATCACATCAGATTATCAGATTATTTAATCTCACCAGATTATTTTCTGATTAAGGCAGCCAAACTCTAACAAACTCCTGCTGGTTTATAGCTTTCACTCCAATGTGGAGCATCTTAATAACAAGAGGTCAGAGAAAGGCAGCAGCGTTTCCCTGTCCCTTTCATATTCCTATGGCAATGAGCCTGAGCTGATTGCTCTGCATGCAGAAAATCATAGAAAAGCCAGAGGGAATTCTGTACTTGAAAGTCACTTTTTCAGCCACAAAATGCAGCAAGCACCAGCGGCAGCTCTCAGTGAGCTTCAAATGACTAATGGGTGCATAGCATATCTGATGAACAAATTATATAGTACATATATCATACTTTGAGTATTCTGAATCTTGACAGGTTATTTTAGCAGCATCTCTTTTTGCCTATGAGGTTATGCTATAGTTTCTGTACAACTGGGTGTGTACACATATTAAAAAGAGATTTGACCAACCTGCTGAAAGTTTCAGGCTGGGTAAAAATTCATGTGCTTTCTTTAAAGTTTCAGTGTAATCTTTGCAAGTTGTTAGGCAAGTTGCTGAACCAGCTGAAGCTAGTATTCAAATACGTGGCTTTGTGCCACTAAAGTATACTGAAACACTGCTGGATTTACTTATGGTTTTGTTGCAAAAATTCACTCCTAAATTTCAAACTTAGGCTTTGGAGCAGTATGGAAATCATAACCAAATTATCACACAATGCTTTCTCGTGGTGCTTGTTCTCCAGACACTTACAGAAACAGAAGTCAGAATGCTCCTGATACATAAAAAGTAGCTGTACTGGATATAAACACCAAGTAAAATAACTTGTAAATCATAATAATAAATGTTACAAATGATACTTTGACTATAGATACTCAGAGTCTTTGGGAATGGTTGTGCATTGTTGTGGTTTGAGGCTTGGAATGGGGGCGTGACCTTCCAGCAACTGGGAGGACCCCGGGTGGGGGTGAAACCATTGTATTCCCTCCCCTTCCCACACACACTCTGATAAGAGGCAGGGAGTGGTTTCTTGTTTCACTCCTGCCTTGGAGCTCGGAGAGGAAAGTTCTCCTTTCACTCCGTGGGACCCTGGAACCATTTCTGAGGGTTTTGTATATTTTTATCTTTTGTATTATTCCCCTGATCTTTGTATATATTATTTTCCTTACCTCCCTTTTTCGTTTTCTGTTCCTTGTTGAACAATATACTTCACTTTTTTTTAAAAAAGTGTCTCTCTCTCTCTCTCTCTCGAGGGGGTGGGGGAGAGGCGAGTACACAGTTCTGTTCCGTGTGGGTCCTGCCCTGAACCCCTTTTTACACGGAGCCAGGACATGCATGTAATACGTAATTTATCAAATAGCAAGAGCATATAATGCATAATTGAAATGGGAAACTCATTGCTAAAATAAAGTTAAAAACAGAAGTGGACTTAAAAAGGGAGCCACCAAGTCGATGGAGGTACACCTATTCTGTTAAACAGTCATTTAAAGGCAGCTTAGAGAGTAGCAACTCCTCAATTTACTGATGGCCAGATGCTCATTATAGTAAAGGTGGTTGTTCTGCACACCCTAATTTATAGACTTTTCTTAAAAAAGAAAAGTCCTGGTAACCACCAGAAACAGGCTCCTGAGCTAGTCTTTGGCTTGCTCTATATGGATGCTTTGGAGATCTTGCCATTAAAGCTGAACAGAAAAGGAGGCAGTCCCTGTTTCTCACAATTCAAATGGGGAGGAACCAAGTTCTTCCTCCTTGTTGCCTCCTCAAGGTCTCTGCAAGGTGGGCACAGCAGAGCCTTGGGACACTCTCTGTCCCTGCCTGGCACTCCCAGGTTTGGCTTTCCTGGTCCCCACGCAGGTACACGGGCAGGGCATTAGCTGCCATTTGAAGGCTGTTTTTCCACCTGGCATATACCTACAGCAGAGGAACCTAACAAGCTCCCGCTGGTCTGTGTCTTCACTGTGTTAACAAGCACCCTAATTCCAGGCAGAAGCAGTTCTCTGAAGAGTCAGGAGACGCATTATAGCCTTTTTAACACTACACAACCCCAGACATAATGCATGCCCCCAGGAAGACATGCTTCCCATGCAGGGAATGATTCAGACCAGGGCAAAGCTGAGATATAAGGAGAGTGGAGAAAAGTGGACAGTAATATTGCAGTTTATAAAAGGTGGAATTTATCGTATCAGAGTGAGAGCTGCTCACTGTCAAGTTACAAGTATTGTGGTTTTGTGACTCTGAAGCCAACCCTTTAGGAACCACTGATCTGGAATATGAAAAGACTACACATGCTGCAGAAGTCATCTTTAATAAGACAGGGTCAGGTTGTGATGAAGCTCGCTCACAATGAGTGGCATTTTCCTTCTGTTTGTGGCCCCACTGACATTCACACTACCACTATCAGTAAAATAAGGCTGAGTAAAGTGCAGCTGCAGTTTCACTTCTGTTGGGTGCTGATAACTGATAATTAATAGATTCAATGGATTTTGCTAATTTTATTTTCTCGAAGTGCTCAGCTCTACTGGACAGTAACAACAATTTGGAGTTCCCTTGTAGGACTCTTATAATGACTAGGTTCTCTAACTGATTTTATGTCCCTATCCCATGGTACCTTCAGATGCGTTAGGGCTTAGGAGCGTGAGCTCCAACAACTATCAGGCATGAAGTTGACTCTCTGTTTATAAGATTAAACAATGACTAAGCTTGGCAAAAAGCATAAACGGTGGTGTAATAAGGTTGTCATTGCAGTGTAACTAGAATAAAATGAAACTGTTATAAAACATAACTGCATTTTATTATAACAAAGTCAAACACAATCAGAAAACTGCTTCCTTTCTCTATAAATGTTCCACCTGTCTGCATGCAGCATGCTACACAAAGTCCCTGATTTAATCACCTCTGAGCTGTATCATGACTCTTTCCTGATACAAACATAGCAGTGCATCCAACCAGCAAGGGAAACCAGAAATCATTAAACAAGCATAGTCTTGAAGATTCTGGCCAGTCTTCCTTAGTTTTTCTGTATTTATTGACCCAGAGGAAAAACAGATAGAATCTGCAGAAATTGTACAACAGCAGATTAACCATCCAGTTTGTATCAGAGATGGACTGTGACTTGTAATGTCTATCTGTCAGGCTGGGGTGAGGAGAAATGCTGCAAGAGTGGAGGGGAACATGTGAGGCTCTAACCCATATTGTACTAGAAGAGCATCCCGTGTCTGGCACAGAAGAGATGGGTTTGTAACCTGCTGGGTATGGCCTGGCCACAGCCTGCTCATGGATAAAGTGCACTGGTCTTCCCTTCTCCTGGTCATGAGTATGTTTTCAGAGGCACCTCTTGGAGAAGGAATGATCTGGATCTCATACAGGCTGTGATACCCCATAACCTGCACGATTCCTTTGGTCCTGCAGGGAACTCCTTGGCCTGCAGAAAGTCTTGGGAGGGAAGAGAGCTGAAGGGAACAACTGTGTAGTTTTATAGCAGGCAGGTAGCAGTCAAGGCTGGGCTGGGTGGGCTGCGTTGGACTGGCCTTGCTTGGCTTTGGTTTGCTTCCTTGCAGCTGAGGCACATCTGAGCAATGGCTCAGGTATCGCTTGAAGACACCTTGCGTTTTTCATTTATGCTTTTTAATCTCAGCTCTCCTGAAACTGACATATCACAAAGTAGTATTTGCAAGGTCATCGAGTAGCCTGATTTTAAAAACTCACATCAGCTCTTTAAATTAAACTTGCTGGTTTACCATAGAAGACAAGAGAACCAAGAATACATAAAAAAATCAAGTAAGAAAAGAGATTTTGAAGAAAGTTTCTCTTTTCTTTCCCTTTTCTTTTTTCTTTTTCTTTTCTTTTCTTTTCTTTTCTTTTCTTTTCTTTTCTTTTCTTTTCTTTTCTTTTCTTTTCTTTTCTTTTCTTTTCTTTTCTTTTCTTTTCTTTTCTTTTCTTTTCTTTTCTTTTCTTTTCTTTTCTTTTCTTTTCTTTTCTTTTCTTTTCTTTTCTTTTCTTTTCTTTTCTTTTCTTTTCTTTTCTTTTCTTTTCTTTTCTTTTCTTTTCTTTTCTTTTCTTTTCTTTTCTTTTCTTTTCTTTTCTTTTCTTTTCTTTTCTTTTCTTTTCTTTTCTTTTCTTTTCTTTTCTTTTCTTTTCTTTTCTTTTCTTTTCTTTTCTTTTCTTTTCTTTTCTTTTCTTTTCTTTTCTTTTCTTTTCTTTTCTTTTCTTTTCTTTTCTTTTCTTTTCTTTTCTTTTCTTTTCTTTTCTTTCTTTTTCTTTTCTTTTCTTTTCTTTTCTTTTCTTTTCTTTTCTTTTCTTTTCTTTTCTTTTCTTTTCTTTTCTTTTCTTTTCTTTTCTTTTCACCACTGAAAATGTCTGAGAAAAGCAAAGATGTAAAGGGATAAACTTGGAGCCAAAAGATCCAAACTTCTCCTTGATTCTAAACTTAGCTCAGGCACTGGCCCACCGTGCAGATGACTCACTGCACTTCCTTGAACTTAAATCATTCCTCTTACAAAACTTGTTAAAGAAAGACGTCAGTGTAAATTAGATGTTGTGTCTAAGTTTAGCTGTGGCCAATACATAAATATTGGAACTTTGATGTGTTATCGTTTTGTCTGATTTAGAAATGTGTGTATATACATAGATATATGTGTATATAAACATAACAAGGGAGAGAAAGTCTTCTTTGTGCTATTCTCACCATTCAGCTTACATACATTGTTATTTTGCTGGTGACATAAGAGCTCACAACTGATTAAAAGTTTAACCATTTTCAGAGCAGCCTGATTCCCACACCGCCCAAGCACTTTTCGTTCTTTCAAACTGTCAGGGACGTTTCAATCCCATCTAAGCGGTGGGAGCTGAGAGAGTACACGTTCAGCACAGAACATACATGATGGCTGATTTCTTGTGACGCTAATCTTCACTCTTGAGGGAAAGGCAGTCATTTATTCATAGCTCTACCACTCAAAAGTAACCATTCTTCTCACCATGGAGATAAATGTCAAAATGGAGATCAGCCATAGGCTCAATCTACTCTAATCTGTCCAAAATGAATGTATTTTTAGACCTGTTGCCAATTCTTGAATAGTAAACCCTTTAGCCTGAGCAACTATTTTCGCAGTCTGCCCCCTCCACCTACAAATATGCATACCACATTGGATATACATTATCAGAGAAGCATACGAACCCTGCAAAAAATGGGCAGGATACAAGGCTGACCAACACTTCTGATATGAGCAAAAAGTCAGACAACAAAGCACAAGACTTTAGAAATATGTAACAAGGAGGAAAAAAACACCATAATTTTCGTTAAAATGTCTCTACCCTCTAACACCCCTGTGAAATCAGCAGGCACTTCACTCCCAATTGGTTGATCCAGCAAATGAGAAAAGCAGGCACCAATCTGGATGCTTGTCTTGAGGGATGTGTGGAAGGTAGCAATGAAAATTCCCCCTTTCTGTTAATTATCAATGTCCTTCTCCTTCCTCCAGTTCACATTTCCATTTCGGGGATGTCAGCTGGCAGGTGTTCACGCTAGATCCTTTCCCATCTAATTATACCTATGCAGTTCCTCATACCCTGCTACTGAGATTCTAGAGGACACCACAGAAGAACCATAAGCCACTGCCATTTTTCTGTCAAACTGATCTTTTTCGTGCTATCATAAATAGTCATGAGGTTCTTTTTGAGGGGCAATATCTGAAACTCATCCCAGAGCCTGAAGAGAAAGAGGTCTTGTCTCTGTGATCCACATAAAGAAATGATACTGCTTCAGAGATCAATACATCTATCTATTTTAGAGCTTTCATTACTGAAGTTGTAAAACAAGCACTCCTGTATAAACAGCAACCGTAGGATCCTTGTCTCCACTGGTCATAAAATGGCATCTTTCCGGTGCTTGAATATCCTTGTTCAAAATTAAACACCATTTTTAGGCTTGATAAACCCTATCAACAGACAATTAACTAAATACTGCAAAACATGCATTAGGTTTTACACTTATTCTGCCCTAGCAGTTCGACCCCATTTCTTCTAATGCATCATATACCACTTCTATTCTGGGTAAGTAACTGAGCCATGGTCAGTTTTAGCAGAAAGCACTTTGAGATGTCTCACGTGAGTTTGGAGTGAATGGAACCTCAGCTACACCAGGAGAGCATTTTCTGTAGCAACCCAAGTGCAGAAAAGATTTGGCCAGCAGCCTTCTACAAGTCACTCTGACTTGCTCTGTCCTCAGGCCAGATCCTTCTCTGGCATAATTATACAGGTCTGCACCAGAGCTGGATTGGACCAATCACACACAAATACACAAATGGCATTGTTGGAATGGGTCTACACTTCCTAAAGGTGACAGGAATGGGTGCTGGGTGACATCTGAGATCACAAAACATGGTGTTTGTGCAGAAAAATGGAAGCCCCCCAGAGCAGTAGCTCAGTAAGGTAAACTCTATTGAAAAATAACCCAAAGTAGTACAAAATGGGAGCCAAGAATGATGGTGTCACATCCATGCCAAGGCTCCTGTGCATGTGAAGTAGCCCTCTGGAGAAGAAGCTAGATGTTGGAAAGGGTTATGGACAGATCATGATCTCCCTGCATCATGCAGTGGCCAAAAAAGTAAACGTGACCCTTGTTAGCAATGAGCAGCCCCTCAGGAAGAAGCAGAAAGTTACTACTCTTTGGGACATCCTCGAGGTGGTTGTTCCTAGGTACTGTAACCAGCAAGGACATTAATACAAACAAATGGCTCAGAAATAATGCCATCTGTGGAAAACCTCCCTCACAGTGACACTTAGAGATCAGCCTTGCTACCTCAAAGATGTGTGTAGAGGAGAGTAAATCTCTGCCTAAGACTACCTACATGAAGAGGAAAATCTACAGGTAATAGAGGTTCTTCAACAGGCTACAGATCTCTTGGGCTCAAAAATGAGACAAACTGAAAGAAGGAGCAGAGTGCTGAACTGCCACAATTGGAACAACTTATCCAGCAAATTTGCCACTCCTGCAAGTCTTGCAATCAATACTCCTGTCATACAGAACAGCTCACTCAGAAATTAAATGCTAAATGAAGGACTGCATGAAATCCTCTGCCCTGAATTATCTAAGATAAAGTAAATGATCATAAAAGTCCCCTCGGGTCTTAAAAATCTATGAGTACAGTTGAGAGGACATGTACTTCTAGAGGCTAAGCATAAGGTCCTAAAAAGTTTCATAGATGTGTTTTCCCTGGAGTTTTTTCTGAAGAAAGACTAAATAATTTAGCCTAAAAATGAAAATTAAGCTGCAAAAGTGTCAAGTAACAAGCCCCCAAAAGATCAAACTTCATCCATCATCTATTTTTCTTCAGTCTGGGTGAAAATGTATAGAAGCCAATAGAAGAAGTTTGTTTTTTGAAGAAGGCTGAAAAGCCCCAGAAGCACATGGAGCAGAGGTCAGCACCCTCACAAAGTAAAATGGGGAAGGTAGATGCTGGCCACAGCTGGGTTTCCACTGGGGCTCTGCAGAAATTGATTCTTTCAGGCTCTTCTGGCTGTCTTCTGGGACAAATGTGGTGTCACACCACATTTCTGAGGGCTGGAATCTGGAGCAGTCTGCTCTGTTCTCTTCAGCCTCCTTTACTACCTAACTGGAGTTTGTCACTTTGGCTGAATGTCAGGAAGGATTTTACAATGCAGAGCTCCAAACCCATGTGTTGTCTAGTCGTTCTTGTTTCCGCAGCTGGCTTTCTCCATTTTTGCTGCTGGTCTTGTAGCAGCATACTGAACACCATCAACCCCCCAAAACTGATGCTGTAAGACTCGGTATTGCACATTTTCCAAATGTATCATTTCAGATGGCGGGTTAAATCACTGGGAATAGAACCGAGCTTCTTCATGAAATCATATTTGCTCAAGTAAAGAGGAATTTCAGCAGAGTGAGTCTAGGACCATCTCTATGCCATTTACAGCACAAGTTCTATCCTCTGGACATCTTCAACAAGGGCCAGGACTTAATAAAGGAGACCTTATTTTTCACATGGACCAATCCCAAGTTTCATACTCTAGCTGCTGATACCAAAAAGGTCTTCAGCTTGGATCTCTTAAACACATTTTCAGTTTAGATGGGCAGGAAATGTAATGTGATTATACATATGAACACTGCATAACTACTGAATAAACCTAACAGCAGTCTTTTGCTGTATGCTGCTTTTGGTAAACAGTGACTTGATTTTCTTATGCTGTCAGTCTGAGAAATCTTTGTCATCTCCCTCTCCAGGTATTTATATTGCATTTCTTCTCTGACCAAATCTGCATTTAATCGGAACATTTCTCACATTTTGCACTAATTTCCAACACATAGCACTGATACCATCAGCTTTCTAACTTCCCTCAGCTATCTCCAGTCAGTAAGATGCTGTTGCTGAAGCTAGCCTGGGAGGCGGGTCTGTGGCAGAGAGGATATGACGGGTCTGTTGCAAATCCTGGACTTAAGAGTTCTGAAAAACAAATCACTAGGAAATTCTCATTTAATTCCCGTGCTTTGTTTTTTAATTGTGTGGTCTTAGAAGGAAATAGAGTTTAGTTTAAACTAAATTACTGTTACTTTCCAACACACTTGAGTGCAGTTCCTGAGCTACAGTAAAAATAATAAATATAAGCATCTATTGCTAAACTAAAGTGCAGACTGAAGGTCAGATACCGTGAGCTCTGCTTTGTGCAGACAAACTACCTGGCCTGTGCTTTTTCAAGGTAGCAACTTGCTACCCTGGAAAACCTAAGTAACTCCTTGTTGCATCGCAGTATCATTTTCTAGGGCAGCCCAGTATATTTTTAATCCAAAGAAAGGTGCTGCCGTTGCCCTAGCCGGGTGACGCTGGGAAGGACATTATCATGTACAGAATGTTCATTAAACATGGATTAAGTGAAGATCTCACCAAACATACCCATTCTGCTTAAAGTAAACGGCTTCTAAGCATAGGAATTGTTAGAGGAATGGGCAATAAGCACGGACTGGTTTGGTTTGCATATTTTAGAGAGTATTATGGAGCTGGTGTGTGTGGAACAAGGCTCATTACTTCAGCAGTTCTGTTTAGTTTACTCGAACAGAGGAGTAACCATTGGTAAAAATGTTAGAGCTTATTTGATGATAAAATGTGGAGACCTAATAAAAAGATATCCCAGGCATGAAAAGTTAGAAGAACACTGCTTAAAAATGAACTAATGTTAAAACCCCAAAATTTAAATGAAATGCAGCTTTCATTGTTAGGTTCTAGATTTCTTTCCCCCAAACATTAGACGAAATTGCATTGTTTACAAAAATTTATTAATACAAACTTTACACACTTTGTATAACAGTTATCAAAGTCCTAGTTATAGATATCATGTGTGTAATAATACTTTAGGTTCTTTTTATATTCATTTGCACACAAAATAAGTTCTCCAAGACTAACATCTACCTATTATGACTGTATCTCAAATCTGCTCAAATTTTAGTAAGGCTGCTGGCGTTTCTAAATTAAATAAATAAATTCATACAGAGGATAATAACCTAGGCGATCACTTCAAAATGCTTGCGACTAGCCACGGAACTCTAACTGATAAGGTCATAAATAAAACGTCAAGAGAGCCGTATGTCATTAT